>NC_069509.1:91583818-91883818 GCF_027579735.1 Bombina bombina | reverse complement strand
TTTGGGTGTGGATTATTTTCAGCAGGAATTGGCTGTCTTTATTTT
Organism: Bombina bombina; assembly: GCF_027579735.1. NCBI lineage: Eukaryota > Metazoa > Chordata > Amphibia > Anura > Bombinatoridae > Bombina > Bombina bombina. Next base: position 91,883,773 of record NC_069509.1, on the reverse strand, counting down.
ATCCCTCCCTCTCTAGTGACTCTTGTGTGGAAAGATCCACATCTTGGGTAGTCATTATCCCATACGTCACTAGCTCATGGACTCTTGTTAATTACATGAAAGAAAACATAATTTATGTAAGAACTTACCTGATAAATTCATTTCTTTCATATTAACAAGAGTCCATGAGGCCCACCCTTTTTTGGGGTGGTTATGATTTTTTTTGTATAAAGCACAATTATTCCAATTCCTTATTTTATATGCTTCGCACTTTTTTTCTTATCACCCCACTTCTTGGCTATTCGTTAAACTGATTTGTGGGTGTGGTGAGGGGTGTATTTATAGGCATTTTAAGGTTTGGGAAACTTTGCCCCTCCTGGTAGGAATGTATATCCCATACGTCACTAGCTCATGGACTCTTGTTAATATGAAAGAAATGAATTTATCAGGTAAGTTCTTACATAAATTATGTTTTTAAACAACTTTCTAATTTACTTCTATTATCTAATCTGTTTCATTCTCTTGGTATTGGTTTGTTGAAGGAGCAGCAATCACATTTTTTTTTTTTTAATATCTTGTTTATGCTGTAACGTGTGAGATGTGGGTCAGGCAGATGTTGGAATGTACATGTTTTACTTTTACTTTAGCGCTGCACAGCCCATTAGGCCTGGCACGCTTTTAGTGGTGCAGGGGCGGTCCTGCATGGTGCACCACGTTACCGGGTGTGGTCACAGCAATTCTCTTCTTCCTGACCATGCGGTGTCTGGAGACAAAGAGGTTTCTCTCTTGGGTCTTTTGTCATAGGAGGTGGTGAGTGCCCCAGCCATTGAGGGTATAAAGGTGCCATTTATCTTGGTCTTTAGTCCTTTGTTATATAAGCGCAAGCTATGGAGGACTCTGAAACGTTAGAGGGTACCCCCTCTTTAACTAAAGCTAATACCTGTCTATATTGTGAGGAGGCCACAGTATACCCGCCTGCTCAATTATGTTCCACTTGCCTAGATAAAGTAATCTTATCAAAGAAAACTAATATGTTTAGTACTACTAAGCCTTCGACCTCTGAGGAGTCTCCGTTCCGTGAGGTGCGCACCCTACATTTATCTCCTAATGCACATGCAGCTTCCCATAGCACTCCTATTCCCCCATCTGGAGGGGCCCTTTTACCGCTAGACTTTACTGAACAGTTACAGACAGCAGTGTCTGTGACCTTTAGTGCTTTACCTCGCACTGCTAAGCGCAAGCGAAAGGTTAAATATTGCTATCCTTCCCAGGGGTCATCTACTAGTCTATTGGATTTATCTGATACAAGATTATCCGATGATGAAGACGCCTCTGATACTTCAGAGGATGCTCTTTCTGGGTCGAAATCTGCTGTCTCTAAGCCTCCAGCTGTGGGGGAACCAGACTTTAGATTTAGGATTGAAAACTTACGCTTTCTACTAAAGGAAGTATTGGCTACTTTACAGGTTCCAGAACCTAAATTACCTGAGGAACCTTGTATTCCTAATTTATATAGAGTATACAAGGTTCCCGTAAAGATGGCGATCATTATTAAGAATGAATGGGAAAGGCTCAGTTCTTCTTTTTCCCCTTCTTCTTCCTTTAGGAAATTATTCCCGGTTCCGGACTCTCAGTTGGAGGTGTGGGGTTCCGTTCCTAAAGTAGATAGGGCTATCTTCACACTTGCTAAATGCACTACTATTCCACTTGAGGATAGTTTGTTGTTTAAAGAGACCATGGATAAGAAGCTGGAAACTCTATTAAGAAAAATGTTTCAGCATACGGGATATTTGTTCCAACCGGCAGCAGCTGGTTGTCGCAGGGATCTGCTGAAACAAGGTCCTTTTTGTTTATCAAAATCTAGATTCTCTGAGACTAACTGTGTGGAGATTGAACGCTTAGTCCTAGCCAAGAGAGGTTTTTCTGAGAGAGTTATTGATTCTCTCATTCAAGCCCGTAAGACAGTTACTCGTCACATCTATCATAAGATGTGGAGGACCTACTTATTCTGGTGTGAAGAGCGTGGATTTCCCTGGCATAAGGTTAGGGTTTCCAGGATTCTTTCTTTTCTCCAGAATGGTCTGGAGAAGGGCCTTTCGGCTAGCTCTCTTAAGGGTCAGATTTCAGCCCTATCTGCACAAGAAACTTGCTTAGCTTCCAGACGTTCAGTCTTTTGTTCAGGCTCTGTCTAGAATCAGACCTGTATTTCGACCTAGCGCTCAAAGAGAGGGCTCCGTTTGAGACTATGCATGGCCTTGACATTAAATTATTATCTTGGAAGGTTCTTTTTTTACTGGCTATTGCCTCGGCATGCAGAGTATCTGAGATGGCTGCCTTGCAATGTGAGCCTCCTTATCTAGTATTCCATGCTGATAAGGCTGTTCTTCGTACTGGGTTAGGTTTCCTTCCTAAGGTTGTTTCTGATCATAACATCAATCAGGAGATTGTTGTTCCTTCTTTGTGTTCTAGCCCTTCCTCTTCAAAGGAGCAATTACTTCATAACTTTGATGTGGTTCGGGCCTTGAAGTTCTATCTTCAAGCCACTAAGGAGTTTAGACAGACTTCTTCCTTGTTTGTTGTCTATTCTGGGAAGCGTAAGGGGCAGAAGGCCTCGTCCACTTCCTTGTCTTTTTGGTTAAGGAGCATTATTCGCTTAGCTTATGAAACAAACGGGACATAAGCCTCCTCAGAGGATTAAGGCTCATTCTACTAGAGCAGCGGCTTCCTCTTGGACCTTCAAGAATGAGGCATCTATGGAGCAGATTTGTAAGGCGGCTACCTGGTCCAACTTACATACCTTTTCAAAATTTTACAGGTTTGACATTTTTGCTTCGGCTGAAGCATCTTTTGGGAGAAAGGTTTTGCAGGCTATAATACCCTCAGAATAGGGTCTGCCTCTCTTTTTACCCTCCCGTTTCATTCAGTGTCCTCTAGAGCTTGGGTATATGTTTCCCACAAGTAAGGAATGAAGCCGTGGACTCTCCTCATATTAAGATGGAAATCATAAATTATGCTTACCAGATAATTTCCTTTTCATCTGTATGAGGAGAGTCCACGACTCCCCCCACCCCCCTGTTTTCTCCATTGAGCGGACCTAAAATATTTTGTTTGTTCTTCTGGCACCATTTATACCCTATACCCTAATATTTCTCCTACTGTTCCTTGTTCCCTCGGCAGAATGACTGGGGGATTAGGGGAGTGGGGGAGGTATTTAAGCCTTTGGCTGAGGTGTCTTTCGGCTCCTCCTGGTGGCCAGGTTCTGTATTTTCCACAAGTAAGGAATGAAGCGGTGTACTCTCCTTATACAGATGGAAAGGAAATTATCTGGTAAGCATAATTTATGTTTTCTATAAAAACTTAAACATATTTAACCAGAGGTGTATATTTAAAGAGTGTGCCTCCAAGCGACTTTTTGTATTACACATAGTCCATATATATGATATATTAAATTCTATACCCTTGCTTGTTTGAGCAGATCAGAAATCACAATGAATGTATCCATTACAACTATGTTAAGATGCACTTAAAGGGGCAGTAAAGTCAAAATTAAACTTTCATGATTCAGACAAAGCATGCAATTTTAGGCAGCTTTTTAATTTACTCCTATTATCATATTTTCTTCCTTCTCTTGATATCTTTATTTGAAAAGAAAGAATGTAAAGCTTAAGAGCCGGACCATTTTTGTTTCAGAACCTGGTCTGCTCTTGCTTATTAGGTGGCTGAATGTAGCCACCAATCACGAGCGCTATCCAGGGTGCTAAACCAAAAATGCAAAGTCTCCTTAGCTTACATAATATTGATAATAGGAGTAAATTAGAAAGTTGCTTAAGAAAAACATTGGGTTTACTATCACTTTAAGTTAATGTGCCAATCAGACTTTGCACCATGTAAAACATTACTTGTCCTCAACCTACCTAGGTATCTTTTCCACTGATGTTGGAAAACAATTGATTACTAACCATATGTAAAATAGGAACATTCTATATTCTATATTACACATGTGCATGATTACATTGATATTTCAAGCACAAAGCCTATGTATATTTCTGATATTAACATATATTTGTTACAAATAAAACATTTATTACACATAATATTTAATATTCATCTTCATGGACCTCTTCAGCTGGCACTGATGTGCACATTGTCCCTTTGCATCCCAGGACAGCTTCACCAGAGATGACATTAGAGAGCATCTCCTCCCATGACTTCAGGTGAATCCGCTTACTAGGACCACCACCTGTCCCACGTGCATATTTAGCCTGCTGTGCCATCTTCTCCTTGGTTTCCCTCCTGCAGTCATGATAGCGATGTTTTATGCTGGCAGTAGAATGATTGCGTCCTAAGCAGCTGACTGCCACTCGTATCTCCTCCCACAACTTATTCCTGACACTTGCCCTCAGGTTAGGGTTCTCCAGCTGAGGTGCCCTCTCCAAGTAGGCCTCAATTAGACCCTTCTTCTCCTCCTCAGAGTACCTCTCCTCTCTTAGCCTGCCCTTGACACCTGAAGGGCCAGCAGACACAGACTTTCCCTCCTGTGACTGGGGACCAGCCCTCTCTCCCTCCTCTGTCCCTGCAGGCTGTGACAGGCTACCACCAGCCCCACACCCACTTGCCACAGTCTGCCAAACTCTCCCTTTTCTTTGAGTGCCTAGTTGAGGCTGACTCCTCACTCCTCCCACCTCCACTCCTTTTCCACCCTCTCTCCTTCCCTCCTCTGCCAGGGTTTGAGTAAGGACAAATCCTCCACCCAAACCTCGGCTCCTAGACCTGCCCATACTACTCCCTACAAACAATTATTCTTATAGACAGAGGACGGGTTACCGTGGCAATGCACTTGCTATGGCACGCTTTTCGTCGAATCCGACATCGGTTGGCAGAGCAAACTTACGTACGGTCGAAAAGAGTGTCTGCGCGCAACACGCTATTCTTTTGAATGGAAACCTGGTACTAAATTGGAGACGTAAATTACTTTTAGCTGTCGGCCGCTTCGGTAGCTTACGGCTCCATTTTTAACGCCTCAATGGAAGCGAGCCCTCTATTGGTGTATATTGAATTATTGATTGGTAATAGGCTGTCAGAGATAAATATCACTGTCCTGTTGGTAGACAGGTACACTTCCATTTGCATGTTAAAGTAATGTAATTAAGCATCATAATATCTGTTTTCACATAAATAGAAAATAAACAAAACCTGTAATACACTTTGAAATAACCTGTTTTAGATGTAACACAGACAAATAATGAACAAGCAATACTTTTTGTTGTTGTCAAAAATGCATGTTTTATTGAAGGATTATTAAATGCAGTAGAATTGTCTTATCAACAAGTGCGCAATAACAAGAAAAATTAATAACACTAACAACTTCAATGAGCATATTTTTTTCTGACAAATTTCGACATTAGTTTACATTTCCTACACCCTGTATCATGTGACAGCCATCAGCCAATCACAAAATGCATACACATAAACACTGTGAACTCTTGCACATGCTCTGTAGGATCTGGTGCCTCAAAACGTGTGAATACAAAAAAGACTGCACAATTTGATAATGGAAGTAAATTGGAAAGTTGTTTAAAATGGCATGCTTTAACTGAATCATAAACTTTTAATTTTAACTTTAGTGTTGCTTTAATTGTCATTTCCATATCTATCGCAACTCCTTTACCACAAATCCATTTGATATGTTGGGTTTTTATTAACGTTACGATTTTCACCGCATCTCACAGCTTACAGAAGCGGATAGCAGAGAGTCGCTACTGGCCTGTGGAAATAATAAGGCTGCCTCTTGCCACCAGCCCTAAAGGAAAAGGAGGAAAAACAGAAAAAGTGAGTCTCAAAGATTTAACTGATGAAGGACAATAAAGGGAGAGGCCATTGCAGACCAATCACATAGAATTACCAATATAGATTTATTTTAGGACATAACTATACCCATATTTTAGTATAAAACTGAGCAACTATGTATCCAGAAATATATTTCCTGAGTGTAAACAATTGTCTAGCATAAATTGAAACTTTTTTGGTCATTCGATTTCTTGTAAACATGGGAGATCCAGTTTTCTACTTTGTTTTAACAGGTTGAAGAAGATGGCCAAATATTTTTTCATGGTGTTGCCTATGTCAATATGGTTCCACTGTTGTACCCTGGCGCAAAACGACTGCGTGGAGCTTTTCGTGTTTTTCCATATTTGGATTCTGACGTGCTTGACAAGGTTAGTAGTGCTCACGTTAGATTTGGCTAATATGTATCAAGGAATAGTTTTATATTCATTAAGAATGATATTGAGTGCACCAGTATAGAATATACAGTGTATGTATGTGTGTATATATATATATATATATATATATAGAGAGAGAGAGAGAGAGAGAGAGAATAACTAATTGTGTAGTTCATTAACAAATTTAGACAGGTCAGTAGGCCTGTTTTTCCCACAGAAAACCTCTGGAATACACTGTTTCCAATGCAGCAAGGAATTCTGGGTAAGCTATGCAAATTAGGTTCACAATGACACACCTTTTTACTTCATGTCCGTTTTTTCAGCAGATTCCCTTTACGCCAAAGCATCGCTGTTCACACATCTTATAAGCTTAGCTAGGGTTAAAGCAGTGATTCATAACTATCCCAGGACAGACTGTTTCGTGGTTTTTGCCACTCATCAGCTGGGAGAAAGTTTGAATTACTGCTGAGTGAAGTTGTTTCCGGGCAAAACACAACAACATTTTAAATTAGGGGGAGGTAAAAGGTGAGTTTAAAATCCTCCACTACGCACAAAAAATATAGAAAAAATAACTCATTGTGTAGTTCATTAACAAATCCAGACAGGTCAGTAGGCCTGTTTTTCCCACAGAAAACCTCTGGAATACACTGTTTCCAATGCAGCAAGGACTTCTGGGTAAGATATGCAAATTAGGTTCACAATGACACACCTTTTTACTTCATGTCCGCTTTTCAGCAGATTCCCTTTACGCCAAAGCATTGCTGTTCACACAGCTTATAAGCTTAGCTAGGGTTAAAGCAGTGATTCATAACTATCCCAGGGCAGACTGTTTCGTGGTTTTTGCCACTCATCAGCTGGGAGAAAGTTTGAATTACTGCTGAGTGAAGTTGTTTCGGGCAGGCCTACTGACCTGTCTAGATTTGTTAATGAACTACACACTGAGTTATTTTCTCTATATTTTGTGCGTAGTGGAGGATTTTAAACTCACCTTTTACCTCCCCCTAATTTAAAATGTTGTGTTTTGCCCGGAAACAACTTCACTCAACAGTAATTCAAACTTTCTCCCAGCTGATGAGTGGCAAAAACCACGAAACAGTCTGTCCTGGGATAGTTATGAATCACTGCTTTAACCCTAGCTAAGCTTATAAGCTGTGTGAACAGCGATGCTTTGGCGTAAAGGGAATCTGCTGAAAAAACGGACATGAAGTAAAAAGGTGTGTCATTGTGAACCTAATTTGCATATCTTACCCAGAATTCCTTGCTGCATTGGAAACCGTGTATTCCAGAGGTTTTCTATGGGAAAAACAGCCTACTGACCTGTCTAGATTTGTTAATGAACTACACAATTAGTTATTTTCTCTATATTTTGTGCGTAGTGGAGGATTTTAAACTCACCTTTTACCTCCCCCTAATTTAAAATGTTGTTGTGTGTATATATATATATATATAAATACATATATAAATAAATAAATATAAAGTGTATTAAAGTTTAGCATATGGCTCCAAAATGTTTAGTGTACTAGTAAACTAGGACTTGTATCATTTTGGGATAATTTTCAACTAGAAATACACACACACACACATATAAATATTTCTCTTGTAAGGTGTATCCAGTCCACGGATCATCCATTACTTGTGGGATATTCTCATTCCCAACAGGAAGTTGCAAGAGGACACCAACAGCAGAGCTGTCTATATAGCTCCTCCCCTCACTACCATATCCAGTCATTCTCTTGCAACTCTCAACAAGCATGGAGGTAGTAAGAGATAAGTGGTGAAATGTAGCTGTTATTTTGCTTCAATCAAGAGTTTATTATTTTTAAATAGTACCGGAGTTGTGCTATTTTGTTCCAGGCAGGAAAAAAGAAGAATCTGCCTAGCATTTCTATGATCTTAGCAGGTTGTAACTAAGATCCATTGCTGTTCTCACACATGTCTGAAGAGAGAGATAACTTCAGCGGGGGAATGGCGTGCAGGTTATCCTGCTATGAGGTATGTGCAGTTAATATTTTTCTAAAAGATGAAATGAAGGCTAGAAAATGCTGCTGATACCAAATTTATGTAAGGTAAGCCTGAATACAGTGATTTAATAGCGACTGGTATCATGCTTACTTTCTGAGGTAAAACTCTTTTATATTTACAATATAAAACGTTTGCTGGCATGTTTAAACGTTTTTATATATACTTTGGTGATAAAACTTTATTGGGGCCTAGTTTTTTTCCACATGGCTGGCTTAAATTTGCCTAGAAACAGTTCCCTGAGGCTTTCCACTGTGTTACTATGAGTGGGAGGGGCCTAGTTTAGTGCTTTTTTGTGCATTAACTATTACAGACTGAGACATCCAGGAGTTCCCTGAATGCTACAGGACATCTCTAAAGGGCTTTTAGGCTTCCAAAATCGTTTGTTGGGGAAGGTAAGCCCACAGCAAGGCTGTGGCAGTTTGGTGTGACTGTTAAAAAACGTCTATATCGTTTTTTTGATCCGGTTTTTGAACTAAGGGGTTAATCATCCATTTGCAAGTGGGTGCAATGCTCTGTTAGCTTATTATACACACTGTAAAAATTTCGTTTGATTTACTGCCTTTTTTCACAGTTTTTCAAATTCTGACAAAATTTGTTTCTCTTAAAGGCACAGTACCGTTTTTTATATTTGCTTGTTAACTTGATTTAAAGTGTTTTTCTCTTGTTAAGTGTATCCAGTCCACGGATCATCCATTACTTATGGGATATTAACTCCTCCCCAACAGGAAGTGCAAGAGGATTCACCCAGCAGAGCTGCTATATAGCTCCTCCCCTAACTGCCATTACCAGTCATTCTCTTGCACCCAACGAATAGATAGGATGTGTGAGAGGACTGTGGTGATTATACTTAGTTTCATACCTTCAATCAAAAGTTTGTTATTTTATAATAGCACCGGAGTGTGTTATTCCTTCTCTGGTAGAATTTGAAGAAGAATCTACCTGAGTTTTTCTATGATTTTAGCCGGAGTAGTTAAGATCATATTGCTGTTTCTCGGCCATCTGAGGAGAGGTAAACTTCAGATCAGGGGACAGCGGGCAGATTAATCTGCAAAGAGGTATGTAGCAGCTTATTATTTTCTGACAATGGAATTGATGAGAAAATTCTGCCATACCGATATAATGTAAACTCAGCCTTAAATGCAGTAGCAGCAACTGGTATCAGGCTGTCATGTATGTATATTTTACACTTCAGTATTCTGGGGAATGGCACTTCACTGGAATTATACTGTATGCATAAAACTTTAGCCTAATTTGCAGGGACTAGCAACAGGCTTTTTAATAACACTCAATTTATTAATGTTAAACGTTTTTTGCTGGCATGTAAAATCGTTTAATTTTCTGAGGTACTGGGTGAAAAAATGTTTTGGGCACTATTTTTTTCCACTTGGCAGTCGTTTTATTTAATTTATGACAGTTTACTGATCTCTCTCACTGTTATGTGTGAGGGGGAGGGGCCTTTTTTGGCGCTTTTGCTACGCATCAAAAAATTCAGTCAGAAGTTTATTGTCTTCCCTGCATGATCCGGTTCATCTCTACAGAACTCAGGGGTCTTCAAAACTTGTTTTGAGGGAGGTAATCACTCACAGCAGAGCTGTGAGATTGTAGTTGACTGTGATAAAAAAACGTTTATTTCTGTATTTTTTTTTTTTTTCTGCTATTAGGGTTAGTTATCCTTTGCTAATGGGAGCAATCCTTTGCTAAAATTGTGTTTTTTACAAAGATTTGATGCTATAACTTTTCAGTTTATTAATTTTCAACTGTCATAACTTTTTCTGTGCTTCTTATAGGCACAGTACGTTTTCATATTATAGTAAATTACTTGAAAAGTATTTCCAAGTTGCTAGTTTATTTGCTAGTGTGTTAAACATGTCTGATTCAGAGGAAGATATCTGTGCTATATGTGCTAAAGCCAAAGTGGAGCCCAATAGAAATTTATGTACTAACTGTATTGATGCTACTTTAAATAAAAGTCAATCTGTACAAATTGAACATATTTCATCAAACAACGAGGGGAGAGTTATGCCGACTAACTCGCCTCACGTGTCAGTACCTGCATCTCCCGCTCGGGAGGTGCGTGATATTGTAGCGCCGAGTACATCTGGGCGGCCATTACAAATCACATTACAGGATATGGCTACTGTTATGACTGAAGTTTTGGCTAAATTACCAGAACTAAGAGGTAAGCGTGATCACTCTGGGGTGAGAACAGAGTGCGCTGATAATATTAGGGCCATGTCAGACACTGCGTCACAATTTGCAGAACATGAGGACGGAGAGCTTCATTCTGCGGGTGACGGTTCTGATCCAAACAAACTGGATTCAGATATTTCAAATTTTAAATTTAAGCTGGAAAACCTCCGTGTATTACTAGGGGAGGTGTTAGCGGCTCTGAATGATTGTAACACAGTTGCAATACCAGAGAAAATGTGTAGGTTGGATAAATATTTTGCGGTACCGGCGAGTACTGACGTTTTTCCTATACCTAAGAGACTTACTGAAATTGTTACTAAGGAGTGGGATAGACCCGGTGTGCCGTTCTCACCCCCTCCGATATTTAGAAAGATGTTTCCAATAGACGCCACCACACGGGACTTATGGCAAACGGTCCCTATGGTGGAGGGAGCAGTTTCTACTTTAGCTAAGCGTACCACTATCCCGGTGGAGGATAGCTGTGCCTTTTCAGATCCAATGGATAAAAAGTTAGAGGGTTACCTTAAGAAAATGTTTGTTCAACAAGGTTTTATATTGCAACCTCTTGCATGCATTGCGCCTGTCACGGCAGCAGCAGCATTTTGGTTTGAGTCTCTGGAAGAGACACTTGAATCAGCTCCATTAGATGAGATTACACACAAGCTTAAAGCCCTTAAGTTAGCTAACTCATTTATTTCAGATGCCGTAGTACATTTAACTAAACTTACGGCTAAGAATTCCGGATTCGCCATTCAGGCACGCAGAGCACTGTGGCTAAAATCCTGGTCAGCTGACGTTACTTCTAAATCTAAATTGCTTAATATACCTTTCAAAGGGCAGACCTTATTCGGGCCCGGGTTGAAAGAAATTATCGCTGACATTACAGGAGGTAAAGGCCATGCCCTGCCTCAAGACAGAGCCAAACCTAAGGCTAGACAGTCTAATTTTCGTTCCTTTCGTAATTTCAAAGCAGGAGCAGCATCAACTTCCTCTGCACCAAAACAGGAAGGAGCTGTTGCTCGCTACAGACAAGGCTGGAGACCTAACCAGTCCTGGAACAAGGGCAAGCAGGCCAGGAAACCTGCTGCTGCCCCTAAGACAGCATGAATCGTGGGCCCCCGATCCGGGAACGGATCTAGTGGGGGGCAGACTTTCTCTCTTTGCCCAGGCTTGGGCAAGAGATGTCCAGGATCCCTGGGCGTTAGAGATCATATCTCAGGGATACCTTCTAGACTTCAAATTCTCTCCCCCAAGAGGGAGATTTCATCTGTCAAGGTTGTCAACAAACCAAATAAAGAAAGAGGCGTTTCTACGCTGCGTACAAGATCTTTTATTAATGGGAGTGATCCATCCGGTTCCGCGGTCGGAACAAGGACAAGGGTTTTACTCAAATCTGTTTGTGGTTCCCAAAAAAGAGGGAACTTTCAGGCCAATCTTGGATTTAAAGATCCTAAACAAATTCCTAAGAGTTCCATCGTTCAAAATGGAAACTATTCGGACAATTTTACCCATGATCCAAAAGGGTCAGTACATGACCACAGTGGATTTAAAGGATGCTTACCTTCACATACCGATTCACAAAGATCATTACCGGTATCTAAGGTTTGCCTTTCTAGACAGGCATTACCAGTTTGTAGCTCTTCCATTCGGATTGGCTACAGCTCCGAGAATCTTCACAAAGGTTCTGGGTGCTCTTCTGGCGGTACTAAGACCGCGAGGAATTGCGGTAGCTCCGTACCTAGACGACATTCTGATACAAGCTTCAAGCTTTCAAACTGCCAAGTCTCATACAGAGTTAGTACTGGCATTTCTAAGGTCGCATGGATGGAAGGTGAACGAAAAGAAGAGTTCTCTCTTTCCACTCACAAGAGTTCCCTTCTTGGGGACTCTTATAGATTCTGTAGAAATGAAGATTTACCTGACAGAAGACAGGTTAACAAAGCTTCAAAATGCATGCCGTGTCCTTCATTCCATTCAACACCCGTCAGTAGCTCAATGCATGGAGGTGATCGGCTTAATGGTAGCAGCAATGGACATAGTACCCTTTGCACGCCTACATCTCAGACCGCTGCAATTGTGCATGCTAAGTCAGTGGAATGGGGATTACTCAGACTTGTCCCCTACTCTGAATCTGGATCAAGAGACCAGAAATTCTCTTCTATGGTGGCTTTCTCGGCCACATCTGTCCAGGGTGATGCCATTCAGCAGGCCGGACTGGACAATTGTAACAACAGACGCCAGCCTACTAGGTTGGGGCGCTGTCTGGAATTCTCTGAAGGCTCAGGGACAATGGAATCAGGAGGAGAGTCTCCTACCAATAAACATTCTGGAATTGAGAGCAGTTCTCAATGCCCTTCTGGCTTGGCCCCAGTTAACAACTCGGGGGTTCATCAGGTTTCAGTCGGACAACATCACGACTGTAGCTTACATCAACCATCAGGGAGGGACAAGAAGCTCCCTAGCAATGATGGAAGTATCAAAGATAATTCGCTGGGCAGAGTCTCACTCTTGCCACCTGTCAGCAATCCACATCCCGGGAGTGGAGAACTGGGAGGCGGATTTCTTAAGTCGTCAGACTTTTCATCCGGGGGAGTGGGAACTTCATCCGGAGGTCTTTGCCCAAATACTTCGACGTTGGGGCAAACCAGAGATAGATCTCATGGCGTCTCGACAGAACGCCAAGCTTCCTCGTTACGGGTCCAGATCCAGGTGTTACGGTACCAACAGTGTACCAAGGTTAATATCAGATGAACAATGTCCTGCATAGGGAATCAGCAATTCACAACCCAGCCAGTTTTCAGGTTTAAAACAGAATGACATTTATTAAAAGGCTATGCCTAGTATTTATGCAGGTCTGACCCCCCCCCCCCAGATGGGGGTTGAAAGGCTGTTGTACATTACATGGAGGGAACAAGCCCTTTGACATGATACAATAGAATTATATTACTTAAACACTTCAACCACAAGACACTCTTGGACCTTCTTATCACTTAGGCGTTTTCTCTCTGGAGGTGATCAAACAATAGAATGCTTAGCACTAATTAGATTATAGCTGGAGCCAGCAACTCTGTCTTTAGAAATTAGTTTCTTAGCTAAACACAATTAACTCCTTCAGTCCTGACAGAAGGGTCTGTCACATATCTCCCCCGTTGTGGAACACTCCGGCAGACCCGGCTTGACCCTTTGGCGGGTCAACCTGGGGATGACCGGACTAGGAGGTGGTAGGCATGTCAGTTTGCCAGGACAATCCATCTGTATTCCCGTTATGAGAGAGAATTCCTGTCCATACAAAGAAGGGTTCAACTTCCTCAGTGCCCAGACTAGGGCTAAACAGTCCTTCAAAATCCCATCAGCTTCTTTACGAGTTTTCTGTACCTGCTCTTTATAGGTATCCACAATCCCTTCATACTGACATAGGGTGCCCTTGAGTTGCTGCACCTCACTATGAGCCAGCGTCAGCTTCTCCTCAAGTGTCGCTAAGTTTGTCTTTAAGGTTTCATGTCCCACTCTCAAGCTGGTGTTTTCTGCAGTCTGTCGGTGCAGCTTGTCTAGCAGAGATTCACGTTCTAAACGTGCTTTTTCCTCTGCGCTCCTCTTCTCCTTCATCAGCGCATTGTAACGGGACCTCCACATATCAATAGCGGATAGAGATTTACTGAGCTCAGCGTCCTGGGGCTTAGCAGCAGGGGGGTCAGTCTCTGCTGCACGGATCTGAGCACGGGTAGTCACAGGGTTAACATCAGCGGGACCCATGGGAGCATAGGCAGAAACAAGGGGAGCCAAGTCATTTCCAAGAAGAACATCAGCAGGTAAGTCCTTCTTGACCCCCACATTCACAGGTCTAGCGCCCACTCCCAAATCCAAATGTACCCTGGCAACAGGTAGGCTGAACACATCGCCCCCTGCTACCCTCACAGCCACAGTGTCTCCAGTGTACTGTTTCTCAGACACCAAGTTCTTTTGAAGCAAGGTCATGGTAGCACCAGTATCCCGTAGACCACTGACCTTCTTCCCATTCACTTTAACCAGTTGCCGGTTATTCCGGTGGGCAGCTTGCACAAGGTCTGCCTCATGTAGGATGCTCCAGCATTCTTGCGCCTCTACGTAGCGGGCCGCAGGCTGAGAGTTACGTGGGATTCCGCCGGCGGGTCTTCTCCAGGACTGTGCTTGGTTCGCTGCATTTAGGGGACACTCTGGTCTTTTGTGCCCTAGTTGCTTACATCCAAAGCACCAAATAGGCTGTGAGTAGCCCCGTGAATTGAACCGGGCTCTCTGAGGGTAGTTCGTGGCCGGAGGCCGTGTGGTATAGCGGTGCGCCGGGGGTTGGTAACTGGCAGCTGCTGGGGTGACTGGGGGTCTGTACTCCACTCTAGCAGGGGGCTTAGTGGTAGCAGTGTCCAGTTTGCGGGCATCCATATACTCATCTGCCAGGCGAGCAGCTTCATGCAGGGTGGAGGGTTTACGGTCCCGAACCCACTCTCTAACTCCTGCTGATAACTTGTCAAAGCAATGTTCCAACAGGAATAGCTGCAGCACCTCTTCCCCAGATACGGCTTGGCACCCCGCTATCCAGTGAGCTGCTGTGCGGTGCACCTTACATGCCCACTCAACGTAGGAATCACCAGCTAATTTAACAGTGTCTCTGAACCGCCTCCGGTATGCCTCCGGTGTAACCGCATACCTGGAGAGCAGAGCCTCTTTCACAGTATTATAAT
Source organism: Bombina bombina (assembly GCF_027579735.1). NCBI lineage: Eukaryota > Metazoa > Chordata > Amphibia > Anura > Bombinatoridae > Bombina > Bombina bombina. The sequence goes on along the minus strand of NC_069509.1, from coordinate 91,868,646 downwards.
CCCCAACCTCCTCATCTGGAATGGCCCGAAAAGCCTCACTGGCCCGGCCGGATAATTTTCCGGATAATATCGTGACCCAGTCCTCTGCGGGTACCTTGTGTAGTGCACATTGCCTCTCAAAATCCGCAAGGAACCCATCAATCTCTCCTTCTGTTTCCAGGAAGTTTTTAAAAGCTGCAAAATTTACTTTTCTCTTTTCCACTTGGGCTGCTGCAGCGCTGCTTTGGCGAAGTAGGTTGGCCTCCACAGCTGCTATGACCCGGTCAATAATTTCCGCAGATGGGTTGGGGCCATAATGTGCCAGTCTTATTTTAACCGCCCGATCAAAGCTTGCTTCTTCAGGGGTTCTGTCTGATATGCTGGGCCCATTGGTTCCTTCTGTCCCTGGTACTCTTTCCATCTTAGTCAGTATTGTAATAATCCCCCTCTTCCTGAGGTTACTGGCTTGTGTAGTTGCTCTTCTGGGCGATAAGGTTCATCCCGTCGCTTGCCACCAATTGTTACGGTACCAACAGTGTACCAAGGTTAATATCAGATGAACAATGTCCTGCATAGGGAATCAGCAATTCACAACCCAGCCAGTTTTCAGGTTTAAAACAGAATGACATTTATTAAAAGGCTATGCCTAGTATTTATGCAGGTCTGACCCCCCCCCCCAGATGGGGGTTGAAAGGCTGTTGTACATTACATGGAGGGAACAAGCCCTTTGACATGATACAATAGAATTATATTACTTAAACACTTCAACCACAAGACACTCTTGGACCTTCTTATCACTTAGGCGTTTTCTCTCTGGAGGTGATCAAACAATAGAATGCTTAGCACTAATTAGATTATAGCTGGAGCCAGCAACTCTGTCTTTAGAAATTAGTTTCTTAGCTAAACACAATTAACTCCTTCAGTCCTGACAGAAGGGTCTGTCACACCAGGGATCCGGGAGCAGTTCTGATAGATGCTTTGACAGCACCTTGGACCTTCGGGATGGCTTATGTGTTTCCACCCTTCCCGATGCTTCCTCGATTGATTGCCAGAATCAAACAGGAGAGAGCATCAGTGATTCTAATAGCGCCTGCATGGCCACGCAGGACTTGGTATGCAGATCTAGTGGACATGTCATCCTGTCCACCTTGGTCGCTACCTCTGAAACAGGACCTTCTGATCCAGGGTCCCTTCAAACATCAAAATCTAATTTCTCTGAAGCTGACTGCTTGGAAATGGAACGCTTGATTTTATCAAAACGTGGTTTTTTTGAGTCAGTTATTGATACCTTAATACAGGCTAGGAAGCCTGTTACCAGAAAGATTTACCATAAGATATGGCGCAAATACTTATATTGGTGCGAATCCAAGAGTTACTCATGGAGTAAGGTTAGGATTCCGAGGATATTGTCTTTTCTACAAGAAGGTTTAGAAAAGGGTTTATCCGCTAGTTCCTTAAAGGGACAGATTTCAGCTCTGTCCATTCTTTTACACAAACGTCTGTCAGAAGTTCCGGACGTTCAAGCTTTTTGTCAGGCTTTAGCTAGGATCAAGCCTGTGTTTAAAACTGTTGCTCCACCATGGAGTTTGAACTTAGTTCTTAATGTTTTACAGGGGGTTCCGTTTGAACCCCTTCATTCCATTGATATCAAGTTGTTATCTTGGAAAGTTCTGTTTTTAATGGCGATTTCCTCGGCTCGAAGAGTCTCTGAGTTATCTGCCTTACATTGTGATTCTCCTTATCTGATTTTTCATTCAGACAAGGTAGTTCTGCGTACTAAACCTGGGTTCCTACCTAAGGTGGTCACTAACAGGAATATCAATCAAGAGATTGTGGTTCCATCTTTGTGTCCTAATCCTTCTTCGAAAAAGGAACGTCTGCTACACAATCTAGATGTAGTCCGTGCCCTGAAATTTTATCTACAGGCAACTAAGGATTTTCGACAAACGTCTTCCCTGTTTGTCGTTTATTCTGGTCAGAGGAGAGGTCAAAAAGCTTCGGCTACCTCTCTCTCCTTTTGGCTTCGTAGCATAATACGGTTAGCCTATGAGACTGCTGGACAGCAGCCTCCTGAAAGAATTACAGCACATTCTACTAGAGCTGTGGCTTCCACTTGGGCCTTTAAGAATGAGGCTTCTGTTGAACAGATTTGCAAGGCTGCAACTTGGTCTTCTCTTCATACTTTTTCCAAATTTTACAAATTTGACACTTTTGCTTCTTCGGAGGCTGTTTTTGGGAGAAAGGTTCTTCAGGCAGTGGTTCCTTCCGTATAAAGAGCCTGCCTGTCCCTCCCATCATCCGTGTACTTTAGCTTTGGTATTGGTATCCCATAAGTAATGGATGATCCGTGGACTGGATACACTTAACAAGAGAAAACATAATTTATGCTTACCTGATAAATTTATTTCTCTTGTAGTGTATCCAGTCCACGGCCCGCCCTGTCACTTTAAGGCAGGTAATTTTTCCATTAAACTACAGTCACCACTGCACCCTATGGTTTTCCTTTCTCTGCATGTTTTCGGTCGAATGACTGGTAATGGCAGTTAGGGGAGGAGCTATATAGCAGCTCTGCTGGGTGAATCCTCTTGCACTTCCTGTTGGGGAGGAGTTAATATCCCATAAGTAATGGATGATCCGTGGACTGGATACACTACAAGAGAAATAAATTTATCAGGTAAGCATAAATTATGTTTCCAAGCTTGCTAGTCTCATTGCTAGTCTGTATAAACATGTCTGACATAGAGGAAACTCCTTGTTCATTATGTTTAAAAGCCATGGTGGAACCCCCTCTTAGAATGTGTACCAAATGTACTGATTTCACTTTAAGCAATAAAGATCATATTCTGTCTTTAAAAAATGTATCACCAGAGGAATCTGTCGAGGGGGAAGTTATGCCGACTAACTCTCCCCACGTGTCAGATCCTTTGACTCCCGCTCAAGGGACTTAAGCTCAAATGGCGCCAAGTACATCCAGGGCGCCCATAGCGTTTACTTTACAAGACATGCGGCAGTCATGGATAATACACTGTCAGCGGTATTAGCCAGACTACCTGTATTTAGAGGAAAGTGAGATAGCTCTGGAGTTAGACGAAATACAGAGCATACTAACGGTTTAAGAACTATGTCTGATACTGCCTCACAATATGCAGAAGCTGAAGAAGGAGAGCTTCTTTCTGTGGGTGATATTTCTGACTCAGGGAAGATGATGCAACCTGATTCTGATATTTCTACATTTAAATTTAAGCTTGAACACCTCCGCGTGTTACTCAGGGAGGTTTTAGCTGCTCTGAATGACTGTGATACAATTGTAGTGCCAGAGAAATTGTGTAGACTGGATAAATACTATGCAGTGCCGGTGTGTACTGATGTTTTTCCAATACCTAAAAGGTTTACAGAAATTATTACTAAGGAATGGGATAGACCAGGTGTGCCGTTCTTTCCCCCTCCTGTTTTTAGAAAAATGTTTCCAATAGACGCCACCACACGGGACTTATGGCAGACAGTTCCTAAGGTGGAGGGAGCAGTTTCTACTCTAGCAAAGCGTACAACTATCCCTGTCGAGGACAGTTGTGCTTTCTTAGATCCAATGGATAAAAAGTTAGAGAGTTACCTTAAGAAAATGTTTATTCAACAAGGTTTTATCCTACAGCCCCTTGCATGCATTGCGCCTGTCACTGCTGCTGCGGCGTTCTGGTTTGAGTCTCTGGAAGAGGCTTTACAGGTAGCGACTCCATTGGATGAAATACTTGACAAGCTTAGAGCATTTAAGCTAGCCAATTCTTTTGTTTCTGATGCCATTGTTCATTTGACTAAACTAACGGCTAAGAATTCTGGTTTTGCTATCCAGGTACGCAGAGCGCTATGGCTTAAATCATGGTCAGCTGACGTGACTTCAAAATCGAAGCTGCTTAACATTCCCTTCAAGGGGCAGACCCTATTCGGGCCTGGTTTGAAGGAGATTATTGCTGATATCACTGGAGGAAAGGGTCATGCCCTTCCTCAGGATAGGTCCAAACAAAGGGCCAAACAGTCTAATTTTCGTGCCTTTCGAAACTTCAAGGCAAGTGCGGCATCAACTTCCTCTAATGCAAAACAAGAGGGAACTTTTGCTCAGTCCAAGACGGTCTGGAGACCTAACCAGACCTGGAACAAGGGTAAGCAGGCCAAAAAACCTGCTGCTGCCTCTAAGACAGCATGAAGGAACGGCCCCCTATCCGGTAACGGATCTAGTAGGGGGCAGACTTTCGCTCTTCGCCCAGGCGTGGGCAAGAGATGTCCAGGATCCCTGGGCGTTGGAAATTATATCCCAGGGATATCTTCTGGACTTCAAGGCTTCCCCCCCAAAAGGGAGATTTCACCTTTCACAATTATCTGCAAACCAGATAAAGAGAGAGGCATTCTTACACTGTGTACAAGACCTCCTAGTTATGGGAGTGATCTATCCAGTCCCAAAGGAGGAACAGGGACAGGGATTTTACTCAAATCTGTTTGTGGTTCCCAAAAAAGAGGGAACCTTCAGACCAATTTTGGATCTAAAGATCTTAAACAAATTCCTCAGAGTTCCATCATTCAAGATGGAGACTATTCGTACCATCCTACCTATGATCCAGGAGGGTCAATACATGGCGGTCCTAAGGCCACGGGGCATAGCAGTGGCCCCTTATTTAGACGACATCCTGATTCAGGCGTCAAACTTCCAAATTGCCAAGTCTCATACGGACATAGTGTTGGCATTTCTGAGGTCGCATGGGTGGAAGGTGAACGAGAAAAAGAGTTCTCTATCCCCCCTCACAAGAGTTTCCTTCCTAGGCACACTGATAGATTCTGTAGAAATGAAAATTTACCTGACGGAGTCCAGGTTATCAAAACTTCTAAATTCCTGCCATGTTCTTTATTCCATTCCTCGCCCTTCGGTGGCTCTGTGCATGGAAGTAATAGGCTTAATGGTAGCGGCAATGGACATAGTGCCGTTTGCACGCCTACATCTCAGACCGCTGCAACTATGCATGCTCAGTTAGTGGAATGGGGATTACACAGATTTGTCCCCTTTACTGAATCTGGACCAAGAGACCAGGGATTCTCTTCTCTGGTGGCTATCTCGGGTCCATCTGTCCAAAGGTATGACCTTTCGCAGGCCAGATTGGACAATTGTAACGACAGATGCCAGCCTTCTAGGTTGGGGTGCAGTCTGGAACTCCCTGAAGGCTCAGGGATCGTGGACTCAGGAGGAGTCACTCCTTCCAATAAACATTCTGGAACTAAGAGCGATATTCAATGCTCTTCAGGCTTGGCCTCATCTAGCGACGATGAGGTTCATCAGATTTCAGTCGGACAACATCATGACTGTGGCTTACATCAACCATCAAGGGGGGAACAAGGAGTTCCCTAGCGATGTTAGAAGTCTCAAAGATAATAAGCTGGGCAGAGATTCACTCTTGCCACCTATCAGCTATCCATATCCCAGGTGTAGAGAACTGGGAGGCGGATTTTCTAAGTCGTCAGACTTTTCATCCGGGGGAGTGGGAACTCAATCCGGAGGTGTTTGCACAATTGGTTCTTTGTTGGGGTGAACCAGAACTGGATCTCATGGCGTCTCGCCAGAACGCCAAGCTTCCTTGTTACGGATCCAGGTCCAGGGACCCCAAGGCAACGCTGATAGATGCTCTAGCAGCACCTTGGTCCTTCAACCTGGCTTATGTGTTTCCACCGTTTCCTCTGCTCCCTCGTCTGATTGCCAAAGTCAAGCAGGAGAGAGCATCGGTGATCTTTATAGCGCCTGCGTGGCCACGCAGGACTTGGTATGCAGATCTGGTGGACATGTCATCCTTTCCACCATGGACTCTGCCGCTGAGACAGGACCTTCTACTTCAAGGTCCTTTCAACCATCCAAATCTAATTTCTCTGAGGCTGACTGCCTGGAGATTGAACGCTTGATTTTATCAAAGCGTGGTTTCTCCGAGTCAGTCATTGATACCTTGATTCAGGCACGGAAGCCTGTCACCAGGAAAATCTATCATAAAATATGGCGTAAATATCTTTATTGGTGTGAATCTAAGGGCTACTCGTGGAGTAAGGTCAGGATTCCCAGGATATTATCTTTTCTCCAAGAAGGATTGGAGAAAGGATTGTCAGCTAGTTCCTTAAAGGGACAGATTTCTGCGCTATCTATTCTTTTGCACAAGCGTCTGGCGGATGCCCCAGACGTTCAGGCATTTTGTCAGGCTTTAGTTAGAATCATGCCTGTGTTTAAACCTGTTGCTCCACCTTGGAGCTTAAATTTGGTTCTTAAAGTTCTTCAGGGGGTTCCGTTTGAACCTCTTCATTCCATAGATATCAAACTTTTATCTTGGAAAGTTCTTTTTTTGGTAGCTATTTCCTCGGCTTGTAGAGTTTCCGAGTTATCTGCCTTACAATGTGATTCTCCTTATCTGATCTTCCATGCAGATAAGGTAGTTCTGCGTACCAAACCTGGGTTTTTACCTAAGGTGGTATCTAATAAGAATATCAATCAAGAGATTGTTGTTCCGTCTTTGTGTCCTAATCCTTCTTCAAAGAAGGAGCGTCTATTACACAATCTGGATGTGGTTCGTGCTTTAAAGTTTTACTTACAAACTACTAAAGATTTTCGTCAAACATCTGCTTTGTTTGTTGTCTACTGTGGACAGAGGAGAGGTCAAAAGGTTTCGGCAACCTCTCTTTCTTTTGGCTAAGAAGCATAATCCGCTTAGCCTATGAGACTGCTGGCCAGCAGCCTCCAGAAAGGATTACAGCTCATTCTACTAGAGCTGTGGCTTCCACATGGGCCTTTAAAAATGAGGCTTCTGTTGAACAGATTTGCAAGGCGGCGACTTGGTCTTCGGTTCATACTTTTTCAAAATTCTACAAATTTGATACTTTTGCTTCTTCGGAGGCTATTTTTGGGAGAAAGGTTTTACAGGCAGTGGTACCTTCCGTTTAAGTTCCTGCCTTGTCCCTCCCTTCATCCGTGTACTTTAGCTTTGGTATTGGTATCCCACAAGTAATGGATGATCCGTGGACTGGATACACCTTACAAGAGAAAACATAATTTATGCTTGCCTGATAAATTTGTTTCTGTTGTGGTGTATCCAGTCCACGGCCCGCCCTGTCATTTTAAGGCAGGTATTTTTTAATTTTAAACTACAGTCACCACTGCACCCTATGGTTTCTCCTTTCTCTGCTTGTTTTCGGTCGAATTACTGGATATGGTAGTGAGGGGAGGAGCTATATAGACAGCTCTGCTGTGGGTGTCCTCTTGCAGCTTCCTGTTGGGAATGAAAATATCCCACAAGTAATGGATGATCCGTGGACTGGATACACCACAAGAGAAACAAATTTATCAGGTAAGCATAAATTATGTTTTGTATGTATTGTCTGGGCATATTTCACTTTCTTATTATTATAATTACATTTCCGCTGACACCTATGTCTATAGGTGTATATCTTACACACAAATGTACCTCAAAGAACTAATAATTGCAATTTAAAGTCATTGTGGGAATTACATGCAAAGAAAATACAAAGGGAATATCTAAGCATTATTCACTTAAAGGGACGTAATACTCGTATGCTAAATCACTTGAAACTGATGCAGTATAACTGTAAAAAGCTGACAGGAAAATATCACATAAGAATCTCTATGTAAAAAAGGAAGATATTTTACCTCACAATTTCCTCAGCTCAGCAGAGTAAGTTCTATGTAAAATGTTATACTTAGCTGATGCCCAGCTGCACTTAAAAAAATAAATAAAAAAATGAAGAAATGAACAGCAGCCAATCAGCATCAACAGTGCTGAGGTCATGAACTCTTTTACTGTGATCTCATGAGATTTCACTTAACTCTCATGAGATTTCATAGTAAACTTCCTTAAACTGAATAGGGAAATAAGATGAGTGTGCACAAAAGCTCACTCCCTTAGCTGTCCTGGGACAGACATACTGATTTGCTGCTTAGAAGTCCTTTACAATGGGATGTGGCTACTGAGGAATTTTTGAGGTAAAAAATCTTTCTTTTTTACATAGAGATGTTCAGGTGATATTTTCTAGTCAGCTTTTTACAGCTATGCTGCATCACTTTCAACATTTGGGTATCATGGCCCTTTAAGATAAGTTACAAAGTTTGTGTCTCCATGTCCTTTCAATGTTATTGATTTAGCACAACCCCTTCCCAATAATGTAATTATGTGGGTTACCCCTCCCCACATCTGCTGCTTCTTAGTACACAATTCCTTGTGCTTAATCCCTGCAAACGGCTTAAACGCATAGTTAAAGTACCTTTACAGGGTTTAAACACACAGACTTGGAGGATCCATAGTACTAAAATTGCATGTTCTTACAAATGAGAGCATGTCATTTTTTTTACTTCTATGTCCTTTTAATATATATTGATGCACTTTTAAACTAACTTTAATTAATGTTCTTTTTCTTAGTGATTTATTACCGATTCGTTTTCTTTCTTAATTTATCTTTCTACAATAGGCAAAATGTCAAACCAGTGTCATGCGTGATATTTTGCGGCATACTGTTACCCACACACTTGGTACCGCCCCTGGAGCCACTCAATCTCCCCACCAAAAACAAGCGCCCAGTCGCATTACGAGAGATGAGAAAGGAGGCAAGGAGAACGCAAGAAGGGTGAGCGCACTTATTAGTAAAATTGCATCACCAATTAACCCATTGAGTGCTAACGACGGCTCAACCGTCGCAGAGTTTCCCACTCTGGTGCCAACGACGGCTCAGAGCCGTCGCTAGCACTCTCCCACCTTGAGGGAGATCTGGGGGCTTCCGTTTTGCGTGGTGACGTCACGCGCAATAACGTGATGATGTCACCACGCAACTATATTTATACTTAACAATGTTAAGTATAGGAGCAGGGGGCATGCTGCTTAGAAGCCTGTATCTCAGGCATGTAAGCAGCTACAGACCCCCAATACCCACCATTGGAAAGGTAATCTTTCCAACAGTGTAAGTCTTGGGGGTCTGGAAAAAAAAAAAAAGTTAAAAACAATTGTTAAAAAAATTAAAAAAAAACATTAAAAAATATTAGCACCCAGGTGGGAAAGTGCTTAGCACTCAAAGGGTTAAAGGGAACTTTGAGTAAAAACATTGTCCTCTATATTCTATAACTTCCCACTACTTTATCTTTATGACCCAGTAACATAGTAGATAAAGCTGGAAAAGTGACATAAATCCATCATGTTCAACTTTCACAGACCGATCCCTAACATTGTAGTAAAATCTTCTGTAATGCCTAACACTTAATAAAGAAACTGAAAAGTGAATTAACAATTGTAAATTAAAATAGCTGCATTGTTCTACACAGAATATATCGGCTGCCAGGTGGCATTATGAAATAGGTTGGGGCCAGAGTAATACTTTAGAATATTATAACATTTTCTTTTTTTCTTTTTTTTAAATTCTGTTTCTCCAACATTGGTGTGTCCGGTCCACGGCGTCATCCATTACTTGTGGGATATTCTCCTCCCCTACTGGGAAAGGCAAGGAGAGCACACAGCAAGAGCTGTCCATATAGCTCCCCCTCTGGCTCCGCCCCCCAGTCATTCTCCTTGCCGCTCTGAACAAGTAGCATCTCCACGGGGATGGTGAGGAGTTTGTGGTGTTAGTTGTAGTTTTTTATTTCTTCTATCAAGAGTTTGTTATTTTAAAATAGTGCTGGCTTGTACTATTTACTCTCCAACAGAAAAGTGATGAAGATTTCTGTTTAAGAGGGCTATGATTTTAGCACAAGTAACTAAAATCCATTACTGTTACCACGCAGGACTGTTGAAACCAGAGAACTTCAGTTGGGGGTAACAGTTTGCAGACTCATCTGCTTCAGGTATGACTAGTCTCCTTCTAACAACACAGGCTAATGCTAGATGACAGTCATTTTTCCCCTCAGGGAAAACGGTAAGCCATTTTTCTTTAACCTCAGCAAAAAAGATAACAGGCTTCCCCTTTTTGATTTTTATTCTGGTAGACACTGTTAGGGGCCAAATTGATTGGTTTTTATTACAATACCATGACATTTGAAATGTTTTATAAACTTATACACACTTGGGGACGTTTTTTATTGATCTGGCTTGTTTTAGACACCTAAATCTAGTCAGGAAGGCCCCTTCACTCTAGTATACTGAGGGAGGAGGCCTCATTTTGGAGCTTCAGCTGCACAGTTGATTTTAAGGCAGTGCATGCAGTTTCATGTGAGAGGGTCCTGTGGCTCAGAAAGTGACCCCAGAAGGCTTTTTTCTGTGGATGGTTGACCCCTAAGGAAGGTAAAAAGCTACAGCAATGCTGTAGCAGGGATTGTGGTGTATAAAAACGGTTAAATCCAACAATTGGCTCCGGTTTGCTTGTTTTAAGAACTAGAGTCTCCATATTTGCTGTGCAATACTTTCTAAGCATTAAGTCACTGGGGTCCAAATTTCATAAAAATCGGATATTGCCTTCATAGTTTTTTGAACATTCAGAAATAAAGTGTGTCATTTATTTTTTAAAGAGACAGTAACGCTTTTGTTTAAAATCGTTTTTATTACATTGTTTGCCTGCCTAAATCTGTTTAACATGTCTGTGCCATCAGATAACCTATGTTCTGTGTGTGTAGAGACAAATGTGGTTCCCCCTTTGAGTGTGTGTGATAATTGTGCCATAGCATCCAAACAAAATAAGGACAGCTCTGTTACATTTCATAATGTTGCCCAAGATGATTATCTAATGAAGGTAGTGGGGATAGTTCTACGTCCTCTCCTTCTGTGTCTACACCAGTTTTGCCCGCGCAGGCGACACCTAGCGCGCCAGTGCTTATTTCTATGCAACAATTAACAGCAGTAGTGGATAATTCTATAGCAAATCTTTTATCCAAACTGCCAGCATTTCAGAGAAAGCGTGATTGTTCAGTTTTAAATATAGATAAAAAGGATGAACAATCAGACGCTGACGATGCCTTATCTATTTTACCCTCACATCAATCGGAATTGGCTGTGAGGGAAGGGCTGTCTGAGGGTGAAATTTCAGACTCAGGAAAAATTTCTCCACAGGCAGAACCTGATATAGTAGCATTTAAGTTTAAGCTAGAACATCTCCGCGCTTTGCTTAAGGGGGTATTAGCTACTCTGGATGACTGTGATTCTATGGTAGTACCAGAGAAGTTGTGCAAATTGGACAAATTTTTAGAGGTCCCAGTGCACGACGACGCTTTTCCAATACCCAGGAGGGTAGCGAACATAGTGGATAAGGAGTGGGAGAAGCCAGGTGTACCCTTTGCCCCACCCCCTATATTTAAGAAAATGTTTCCCATAGTAGACCCTAGAAGGGACGCATGGCAGACGGTCCCGAAGGTTGAGGGAGCTGTTTCAACACTAGCGAAGCGCACAACTATTCCTATAGAGGAAAGCTGCGCTTTCAAAGATCCTATGGATAAAAAATTGGAAGGATTGCTTAAAAAGATTTTTGTTCAGCAAGGGTTCATCCTTCAACCAGCTACGTGTGTTATTACTGTCACTTCAGCGGCGTCCTTTTGGTTCGAGGAACTAGAAAGGTCGCTCCAGAAAGAGACTTCCTATGAAGAAGTCATGGACAGAATTCACGCATTGAAGTTAGCTTATTCCTTTATATTGGATGCCGCTTTTCAAATTGGCGGCGAAAAACTCAGGTTTTGCTATAGTAGCGCGGAGGGCGCTTTGGCTAAAATCCTGGTCGGCAGATGTGTCGTCCAAGACTAAGTTACTTAATATTCCTTTCAAGGGTAAGACCCTTTTTGGTCCGGAATTGAAGGAAATTATTTCAGACATCACTGGGGGTAAGGGCCATGCCCTCCCACAGGTTAGGCCTTTTAAGGCTAAGAACAATTTCAGGAACGGACCGGCTAATAACTCCACTGCCGCTAGACAAGAAGGTAACGCGGCCCAGCCCAAACCTGCTTGGAAGCCCATGCAAGGCTGGAACAAGGGTAAACAGACCAAGAAACCTGCTGCTGCTACCAAGACAGCATGAAGAGGTAGCCCCCTATCCGGGACCGGATCTGGTAGGGGGCAGACTATCTCTCTTCGCTCAGACTTGGGCAAGAGATGTTCAGGATCCCTGGGCACTAGAGATAGTCTGCAAGGGATACCTGCTAGAGTTCAAGGGACTTCCTCCAAAGGGAAGGTTCCACCTGTCTCGCTTATCTTCAGACCAGATAAAGAAACAGGCATTCTTACATTGTATAAGAGACCTATCAAAGATGGGAGTGATAAACCCAGTCCCCTCCGGGGAACAGGGTCTAGGTTTTTACTCAAACCTGTTTGTGGTTCCCAAAAAAGAGGGAACTTTCAGGCTAATTCTGGATTTAAAGATTTTAAACAAGTTCCTCAGAGTTCCATCCTTTAAGATGGAAACCATTCGGACAATCTTGCCGACAATCCAGCAGGGTCAATATTTGACTACAGTGGATCTAAAGGATGCGTATCTGCATATCCCAATCCACAAAACTCTTCATCAGTTCCTGAGGTTCGCCTTTCTGGACAAACATTTTCAGTTCATGGCTCTTCCATTCGGTTTAGCCACTGCTCCCAGAATTTTCACAAAGGTACTAGGGTCCCTTCTAGCGGTCCTAAGGCCGAGGGGCATCGCTGTAGCAACTTATCTAGATGACATCCTAATCCAAGCGTCGTCTCTTTCCAAAGCATGGGCCCACACAGACATTGTGTTGGCTTTTCTCAGATCTCACGGGTGGAAGGTGAACATAGAAAAGAGTTCACTGTCACCGTCCACAAGGGTTCCTTTTCTGGGAACAATAATAGATTCTGTGGAAATGAAGATCTTCCTGACAGAAGTCAGAAAGCTAAAGCTTCTAAACGCTTGTCGAGTTCTTCATTCTATTCCTCAACCCTCCATAGCTCAGTGCATGGAAGTAATAGGCTAATGGTCGCAGCAATGGACGTGGTTCCTTTTGCTCGAATTCATCTAAGACCATTACAGCTGTGCATGCTCAATCAGTGGAATGGGGACTATACAGACTTGTCCCCCCAAATTCAAGTAGACCAGGTAACCAGGGACTCACTTCTCTGGTGGTTGACCCAGGATCACCTGTCTCAGGGAATGAGTTTCCGCAGACCGGAGTGGGTCATTGTTACGACCGACGCCAGCCTCTTGGGGTGGGGCGCGGTCTGGGACTCCCTGAAAGCTCAGGGCCTATGGTCTCGGGAAGAGTCGCTTCTCCCGATAAACATTTTGGAACTAAGAGCAATATTCAATGCGCTCCTGGCTTGGCCTCAGCTAGCGGAAGCCAGGTTCATAAGATTTCAGTCGGACAACATAACGACTGTTGCGTACATCAATCATCAGGGGGGAACAAAGAGTTCCCTAGCGATGAAGGAAGTAACCAAGATCATCCAATGGGCAGAGAATCACTCCTGCCATCTATCTGCTATTCACATTCCAGGAGTAGACAACTGGGAGGTGGACTATTTGAGTCGTCAGACTTTCCATCCGGGGGAGTGGGAACTCCACCCGGAGGTCTTTACTCAGTTAACCCAATTATGGGGCATTCCAGACATGGATCTAATGGCGTCCCGTCAGAACTTCAAGATTCCTTGCTACGGGTCCAGATCCAGGGATCCCAAGGCGACTCTAGTGGATGCATTAGTGGCGCCTTGGTCGTTCAACCTAGCGTATGTGTTTCCACCGTTTCCTCTCCTTCCCAGGCTCATAGCCAGGATCAAACAGGAGAAGGCCTCGGTGATTCTGATAGCTCCTGCGTGGCCACGCAGGACTTGGTATGCAGACCTGGTGAATATGTCATCGGCTCCACCATGGAAGCTACCTTTGAGACAGGATCTTCTAGTACAAGGTCCATTCGAACATCCAAATCTAGTTTCTCTGCAGCTGACTGCTTGGAAATTGAACGCTTGATTTTATCCAAGCATGGGTTTTCAAATTCTGTGATAGATACTCTGGTCCAAGCCAGAAAACCTGTGACTAGAAAGATTTACCATAAAATATGGAAAAAATATATCTGTTGGTGTGAATCCAAGGGATTCTCCTGGAGTAAGATTAAAATTCCAAAGATTCTCTCCTTTCTCCAAGAAGGTTTGGATAAAGGGTTGTCAGCTAGTTCTCTAAAAGGACAGATCTCTGCTTTATCTGTCTTGTTACACAAACGGCAACTGTGCCAGATGTACAAGTTTTTGTTCAGGCTTTGGTTAGAATCAAGCCTGTTTACAGACCCATGACTCCTCCTTGGAGTCTAAATTTAGTTCTTTCAGTTCTTCAAGGGGTTCCGTTTGAACCTTTACATTCCATAGATATTAAGTTACTATCTTGGAAAGTTCTGTTTTTGGTTGCTATTTCTTCTGCTAGAAGAGTTTCTGAATTATCTGCTTTGCAGTGTAATCCACCCTATCTGGTTTTCCATTCAGATAAGGTTGTTTTGCGTACTAAGCCTGGTTTTCTTCCAAAAGTTGTTTCCAACAAGAATATTAACCAGGAGATAGTTGTTCCTTCTCTGTGTCCGAATCCAGTTTCAAAGAAGGAACGTTTATTACACAATTTAGATGTTGTTCGTGCTTTAAAGTTCTATTTGAAAGCAACAAAAGATTTTAGACAAACCTCATCTTTGTTTGTCGTTTACTCTGGTAAGAGGAGAGGTCAAAAAGCTACTGCTACCTCTCTCTCTTTCTGGCTGAAAAGCATTATCCGATTGGCTTATGAGACTGCCGGACGGCAGCCTCCTGACCGAATCACAGCTCATTCTACTAGGGCTGTGGCTTCCACATGGGCCTACAAGAACGAGGCTTCTGTTGATTAAATTCTACAAATTTGATACTTATGCTTCTTCGGAGGCTATTTTTGGGAGAAAGGTTTTGCAAGCCGTGGTGCCTTCCATTTAGGTAACCTGATTTGCTCCCTCCCTTCATCCGTGTCCTAAAGCTTTGGTATTGGTTCCCACAAGTAATGGATGACACCGTGGACCGGACACACCAATGTTGGAGAAAACAGAATTTATGCTTACCTGATAAATTACTTTCTCCAACGGTGTGTCCGGTCCACGGCCCGCCCTGGTTTTCTAATCAGGTTGAAAATTTTTTCTTTATACACTACAGTCACCACGGCACCCTATAGTTTCTCCTTTTTCTCCTAACCGTCGGTCGAATGAATGGGGGGCGGAGCCAGAGGGGGAGCTATATGGACAGCTCTTGCTGTGTGCTCTCCTTGCCTTTCCCAGTAGGGGAGGAGAATATCCCACAAGTAATGGATGACGCCGTGGACCGGACACACCGTTGGAGAAAGTAATTTATCAGGTAAGCATAAATTCTGTTTTTATTGAGGACAAGAGAAAGTGTACAAATAAGTTTACATCTTTACATCCAAGACAGCATTATCATGAATAAGTGAACATGTGTACAGTTAGATATTGGTAGGTACAGAATAAATAATGCCATACATCATTTTCTCAGGTCCCATTTTTGGGTTTCAGTTACTTTCCATTTCTTATGGAATATCAACAAGCTGTAACTATAACATTTTCTTTTATTTATAAATTGTACTTAAACTATCCAAAGTGCAGATTAATTGCATAATTGAATAATTGAAGAACAAAATTACTATTTGCTAATTTAATTACTATTTGCTAATTTTAGCTTAATATTGGCTTAAATTTTAGCCGATTGGTCAGTAAAATCATCTGGGTGGTGTGCCCTTTAAAAAAGTCCTGGGGAGAAGACTGAGCTATAATTTTACACTAGCAACATCAACTTGGATGTTATTTATTTTTAAAGACACGATGTCAGTATATTTATGAAAATCTTAGTAGTGCTATCCAAATAATATATCAGTTTATGGCAGGGTTATAACCAATACAAATAATAATTTTCCTTAAAAATAGAAATCCTTAATCAACATGCACCTACTAGACCATACAATTAATATAAATATCTGAATTCTTTTATTTAGTTAATATCCATAAACATATTGAAATATATTTGCAATAAAAGGAAATGAAATAATATTATATGCACTTGAAAACTATTTAAATATGCTATGCAAAGTTCATACACGCTTATCTTAAAAACCAGCCTTATTTACAAATCTTTTAACATCCAAGCAATACAATTTTAAACTGTGCTCTTAAACAATAGGATAATATATATTCTGCTATTTAACTGCAATTTATCCTAATACATAATTAACTTACAATATCAGAACTTGCACAGATGAGTTACTTAACAAATCAGATACAGATTTAAACAATATATATAGGCTGTGAAATGCTAACTTGAAAAACACACTGCTTCTTTAAATCTTTTAACTGTACTTTAAACTGCAGTGACTTTAAAATATCACATGTAATTAGCAGCCCTTTTCTTATACTTTACCAAAATGATGTTCAGCTTCAAGACTTTTCCCACCTCATATAAAATAAGTGTAATTGCAATGGAAGAGTAGAAGTATGGCCCACTTTGTTTTTATAGTTTGACTGTGTCCCCCGCAAACAGTTTCAGTCAGTTACAAAACTCCGCAGCCAGTGTCTTTTTTTTTCCCTTCTGCATACAACTTATTGTCTAATCATAGGTGTGAAATATGGGTGGCCCTTCGAAACCTTGTCCCTCTATTGGATAATTGGAATATCTTATATTTAACAGCCAAAAGGCTTTCTGGCTGTAGTTCTCTCATGGCAACACCGGGTGGCAGCAGTCATACAAACAACCAGCACAGAACAAATGCAGTATGACAAAAAAAAAAAAAATACAGCTATACATTTAAACATCTTTCTTTAAAATGTGTAATAACTACCATAATTTTCTTCATATTAATAAGTTCACAATACCAATCGCAGCTGGGTAAGATCACATTACCTCTGGTCATTTTGATATGAAACGTGTCTAACATTATTTATATTGTATTATATTAATTTATACTGCCAATTATTCTGAAATTAATGGCATTTATACATTCTAATATGTTTTCTTTCACTTAATATAATATGTTCTATGTCTCCGACAATTTCTGCATATATGAATTGATGCCTGCAATAGAAATGGGAATAATTATTAGAAATGATCTAAGCATTCATATGTCTATGGTCCATCTGAAATAAGATTAAGTATTATTAATCATTTACTTTTAGGTCCACAAATATTCTTAAAAACCAGAGGCTAAGTAAGACCTTTTATGTTTTCAAAACATATATATCATTTCTATGTATATCTGAATTTATTTCCTATATAAATATCCCCTGCAGCAATTATCTATTTAATATAATGTGTTTAATTTCAATATATATAGCATGAATCATTTTAAACATACATGGAAAACTGGCATTGTTCCCTTTGCAAAATGCACCCAACTCTATTTGTGTCACCTCCCCCCTAGCTGTGTGTTTGCAACACATCTTACTTTGAAATCACAAGATTTAGGTGACAAATTCCAGAGAGCTCCCAAGCATCTTCTCCACCCAAAACACAGATCATTTATTCTAAATAATCAAAGGGGTTTCCTGTAAGTACTATGCTTATCCAACTATTTTAGATTTTATCCTTTTAAGTGATTGTGTTAAATTGGGTAGACCAAATGTCTTAGCGTCATAAAACTCTGCATATAGTCAAATGAGCATGGTCACTGAGTTAGTTCCTTTTGGAAAATGTCTGTGTGCTCACACAGCAGGAGGTGGTGTTTCAAAGCTATGCTGATTTCCAATCCTGATAAACGTGTATTCACCCAGCTCCCATCTGGTAGGGGTTTTTGAGTTAAATCCTGACATCAGAATTTCTATTCTATAGCACATCTGATAAAATAGACGGCTTCATATATACACACATCCTTTTTATATTATTTTCATTTACGTATATATATTAGTATATATATATATATATTATGTCATTGACCTTTACCCTGACATAATTCCCCCTTTCAAATTCAAATATATGTAGGACACATTTGTTTGAATTGGATCAAAGTCAGTGGTACTCGGTGAGGATGTTGGCCATATACAACATAGACAGTCTCTTATGCAGAAAGTTTGTTATTTTGAGCCTTCATGTTTATCAGTTAGGGATCTTTAAACTATAGTATGTCTTTAGTTCATTTGGGGATATGACACTTCATTCTCCCTCTATGACTTGTAGTTGGGATCTGGGATGACATGCCCGCAATTGATTGATATGGACCCATTTATCTATGAAACTTTCATTTTTGGGGATCCGTATTTTATAGGCCACTGGAGATATTTTGTCAGTAATGACAAAAGGACCTTTCCATGAGGGAAGAAATTTCTTCTCCCTAACCTGATCTCTTCCAAAGATAAACTTAATCATTTATTTCATATTCCTTTTTGGACGTTTTGAGATCATAATAGGTTTTAGTGGCAGTTGCGGCTCTTTCTAAATTCCTTTGAGCAAATGCAAAGGCATATTGCAGGTGCTTTCTTAGGTTTTCCACATATTGATGTGTATTGGCAGCGTTTATCAAGTTTTGGTCTGATGTACAGTACAGTAGATGCTGAGGTAGAACCATTCTTCTACCAGTCATCAGTTCAAAAGGTGACATATTGGTAGCACTACTTGGAGTTGCTCTTAATGCCATTAAGACTAGAGGTAGTTTTACATCCCAGTCTTTACCTGTTTCACTCACAAACTTTTTGAGGATTTTAACAATGGACTGGTTGTAACGCTCTACACCACCACTTGAGGCAGCTCTATAAGCAATATGGAGCTTTCTTTTTACCCCTAGTATTTTCCACATTTTGGTCATCACTTCGCTAGTGAAGTGGGTCCCCCGATCTGATTCGATTCTTTGGGGCAAACCAAATCTGGAAAATACATGGTTGATGAGCAATGCTGCACATGTTTCAGCACTATTGTTAGGTGCACTAATGCACTCTACCCATTTAGTGAACAGTCATGTCACTGTTAACATGTACTTGTTACCTCTTGATGACCTTGTTACCGGACCAATAAAATCAATTTGTATATCTGACCATGGCATTACCATCCCCCTTTTCTGCAATGGCGCTCTATGCGTTGGTGCAGTGGGTTGGAACTGTGGGCAGATTAAACACCCTTGACAGTAGGTTTGAACAACTTTCAACATGTGTGGCCAAAAAGCGTAGTCACGTAATATTTCATACGTGAGTTTGGCACCACGATGACCAGATGTGGGAGCATCATGGGCATGTTGAAGCATTAGACCTCTGAACTTGGTGGGTACTACCCACTGCTGGATGCCAGTTTTGGAGGTTCTAATTAACAAACCATCCTGTAACTTGAATTGTGATTTAGATTTTATTAAGATTCTCAGATCTTCTTTGCCAATACAATCATCTTTTGAGATGGGGTTGCTTTCAGGATCTTCTATGTGTTTATAGAAGATGCCTACAATGGGGTCTTCTTTTTGACTAGTGATCAGGTCGTCACTAGGAGAATCCTGACTCCATTGTACCAAGTTAGGCTCACTCTGTTGTTTTGCCTGGTTTCTGGTAATGGCTTCTACCTGAATTGTACCCATTAAGTGGTCAATATTAAGGAGTTCTCCAGTTATGGCTCCTTGTTTGGCTAATGAATCCGCAAGGTCATTGCCTTCCTTATCCGGACCTAGAACTCTGGAATGACCCTTGGTCTTTTTCCAGTGTATGGTTAAATCATTGGATACCACCAGATTATCAATCTCGCAGAACAACTTGCCATGCTTGACTGGTTTGTTATTGCTTTTCTGCATGCCATTTCTTTTCCAAGTTGGCAGGTATTCAACAAAACTGTCGCGCACATAATTTGAGTCAGTTATGATCACAAATTCATGAATACCATGTTCAATAGCCATTTCAATGGTTTTGAAAACAGCAGTTAGTTCTGCGACTTGACTGGATCTTGGTCCAATGTTGAAACCTATAGATATATTTGGGAATCCATTTGTCCCAGTTATACCAATGCCAGCGACTAATCTGTGCTCATTACCAATAGTGGCATGGTAAGAACAACCATCAACATACACCCAAGGTAATGTTTGACAATGGTCCTCATTGTATATTTTATATGGGGAAAGCAATTGTTCCTCCAGAAAATCATCTTCTGATAATTCTTCCCCAGGATCTCTAGCAGTACAGTCGTGGAGCTCAGCAAGCCCTTGTGCGACTGGATTCTTTTTATTCTGCTTGTAGCGAATTTCTAAGGGCCAGCCTTGTAAGGAAAGAGTCCACGCTGTTATGCGGCTATTAGACAAATTCCCATCTCTTATTTTCTCACTTTGCAAATATAGCAAAGGCTGGTGGGCCGTTTCTACAATAATTGTTTCGCCCTGTATGTAGCTGCGGAAATTTTGTAGAGCCCATACAGTAGATAAGAGGGCTTTTTCGCAATCGCTAAATTTTATTTCTACTGGGGATAGATTTTTGCTCGCATAAGCAATGGCTTTGTTCAAATGATCATGCTTTTGGTATAAAACAGCACTCATGCTTATATCTGTGTAACCTGTCTCTAAGAAGAAAGGTTTACCACCTTCAGGGTACGCTAAGCAAGGTGCTCGAGTGAGTTTTCTCTTGAGCTCTCTGATGGCTGTCTCTTGAGACTCACTCCAGTGCCATTTCACATTTTTCTTTAGAAGAAGTAGTAGTGGTTTAGCTAATTCCGCATAATTATCAATGAATTTGCGAGAATAAGTTAGTTGGGTTTTTAGAATTCACTATAGCTTCCACCTTTTTCTTCTGGGGATTTAATCCTTCAGAGATAACTTCATGTCCCAAGAAGTTTACACGAGTGCGGCACCATTGAGCTTTTTGTAGGGATAATTTGACACCTGCCCTTTTAAGTTGGCTGAGGACGTGTTTAAGCTCTGCGATGTGTTTTTCAAAGTCTGTGCTTTTGATTAAAACATCATCAACATAAGATAAGGTCCCCCTTTCCAGTGCATCAGGCATAGCCTTATGCATGAATACAGCAAATTCATGTCCAGAATTTATGTATCCCAAAGGAAGTCTTTGAAATGCATATTGGACCTTTTGGAAGGAGAATGCTAGCTTATATTGGTCCTCTTCATGTACCTTTATGGTCCAATATCCCTGTGCACAATCAATGGCAGTGAATATCTTGGATCCCTGCATTTGTGCTAGGCACTGGTCAATATATGGTACAGGCCAGCCAGGCATGTACACTCGTTTGTTTAGCTGTCTTAAGTCAGCACACAAACGCCATTGTCCATTGGGCTTAAGGACACCTAGAATAGGATTATTATAAGAGCTGTGCACCTGTCGTATGATACCCCTTTCTTCCAAGTTCCTTATGATTTCTGCGAGAGAATCATATGAGGCTAAAGGAAGTCTGTATTGTTTAACAAAGACAGGTGGTGCATTAGGATCTGTTTGTATCCTTGCAATGTGCAAGTCTGTAGTACCACAGTCATAAGAATCCTTAGCAAAAATATCCTTGTACTCCATCAGGAGTTCTCGCAGCTGTTGGCGTTCATCATCGCTGGAACAGCCACTAGCTAAGGATATTTGCTCTTCGACTATTTGCTGAAATCCTGGAAAGATTTCAGGCTGTCCTATTTCATAGGCTTCTTCCAATCTAGAGGTGAGATCCCCTTGATTATAATTTACATTGCTCCCATGACTCTGGGTATTGGGGTAATCTTGCTGTTTGATTGGCTGATCAAATAGAGAGGCTTCTTCAATTTTACAGATGCCTTCCTCTGAGCTGAAGGGATAAATGGACTGAATATTAAATAGACCCTCTGGCATAGATGCAAAGGATTGTTCTATTAATTGTTCTTCAGTTAAGTATCCTTCAGGTATTAGCCCAATTACATTATTCTGGAATCCAAAAGTGTAATAACTTGATTCCAGTGCATACCCTATGGTAGTTCCCTTGGATAATGTTATATCCTGTGGGGTCATGTTATGCACAATAATATGTATTGGAACAGTTCCAATATTCACCATAGGAGTGTAGGTTACTGTGACACCCAGATTTTGTATTCTATGGGAGAGGCAAATCAGTGTTTCAGAAGTTTTTAATTTCTGACCTCTCTTTACCTGTAAGGGTAAAAGAAATTTATCAGCCCCAGCAGGAATTATAACATCGCTAGATACCTGCATATTCACAGCATATGGCAATTGCTGGTTTGATTTCAGGGCTGCATTTTCATCCTGAAATACTTCAGGGTCCCCCTTTAACCTTCTCCAGAGGCAAGAGTTAATCAAATATATTTGTATGGCATATCTATGTAAGATATCATTGCCAATGTATATTTGATTATGGGGGGTATTTAAAACTAAAAACAGGTGTTTCACTGACTTATTACCAATAGAGATAGATAATAAGCACTTAGCTGTGATGTTATAGCTTTCAGACCTGTTATCCAGGTTGTGGACACAGTGGTCTTGGGGAGAAAGATATTTAATCACTTTAGGTTCAGCTATTTGCGCTAATAAACCTTCGCTTATATAGCTAGCTTCCTGCTTTAAGTTTATTTTAGCATACTTGGTTTTACCAAGGTCATGCACTTGTATAGGGATAAATAGATCCTCTTTAACTCTCTCAATCCCTGTGAGGTATTGAGCGTGGCCTCCCCCCTTAGGGATTTTATGATCCCCCTTGTGGAGGGATATGGTTAATACATCGCCATCTAGGGAAATATTCGCAATCTTTCCAGGCGATATTTTAAAAGTATTACCATCAGAGCCACTAAAAGGAGTCTGATCATCTATTTGTAGAATAGTGATTTCAGGTACAGAGTTATTCCTGAAATGAATCTCCACAGCATCTGGTTTCTCTTCCACCACATGACAGCTATGTCGGGTGCGAGATATACCAGATTTTTCATAATTGATAGGCCGTTTAACTTGTGACCAAATTACATTATTTATGCAATCAATTATGGTGCTTAATCGCTTCAGGAGATCACTACCAATAATTAAACGATCAGTTGGCAGATCCACTATAATGACAGGGTGTCTTATGACCCTGTTCCCCAATTTAAATTTTAACCAGGCAGTACCGTAAATTTTTAGGGTGTCACCCCCAACACCTATTAGAGAACCGTCAAATTCTCTTATTTTAGGTTTGTGGGGTGTTAGCTCATTTAGCTGTGTGTAGTACCTGTGGGATAAGATAGTTGCCTGAGACCCAGTGTCAATTAATCCCCTGATAGGGTTGGAGACTGAATCTTGCAGCTCAACTAATACATAATATCTTCCTGCAGTTTCTACCATTTCACACATAAAGTTGGCGTTATCATACATTTGTGGGCTTCGCCACGTGTTACCTGAGTTTGCCATGCTTTCTGATACAGAAGAAGCTTCATACCTACCGGTCTCCTCTATGACAGGTTCGGCTGGATTCTTGTGTACTGCATCTGTGGAGATAAGGTTAAGAGAGTGCTGCAAAGGAAGAGGTTTGTTAGTTTTTCCCGGATGAGGTTGCCTGTCATCACAGCTAAATTGTCCGTTTCCGGTCTGTGGGGAGAGAACATGATTAGCATCATTGATATTTATTACTGCATTTTGTATATCTCTCCCCTCCCCTTTAGGTGATACTGCAGTATTTATGACTGTGCCTGTGGTCCACTGCTGACCACTGGCTGTACCCCTAAAAAAGTATTGTTCGGTTGCTGAGCCGTAGATTTTTGACTCATATTAGCGATTTGTTCGCTCAACCGATTTAACTGGGTAAACAGCATATCTACCTGATTGTACAAGTTACCTCTACCCCTGGGCCTATCTCTTGGTGCCCCATAATAATGATTCCTGGACCATTGGGTTCCCTCAAAATCAGGGCCGCTATTTCTATTCTGGCGTGGTTGCCCCTGGGGTTCAGCTTGCTCAGTATTAGTATTTTGGGGAGCATTATATACCTGGGGTGTCTGGTTAACTTGAGAATATCTTCGCCGTCTATTGTATCTACCCTTGCACGGATACCAATTATTTGGTGAGTATTCTCATTGTGAGTAATTATTCACCTGATTATGTCCCCCACTTCGGTTATAGTCTCCCTGCGCCTCAACCTGTGTAGGGGAGGGGGCAGAGTTAGACCTATGTGGAGATGGCCTATTTTGACTGGCCACCTCCGCATAGGTTCTCTGTTTAGACTCCAAATTGAGGGGGCTAGGTGACACCCTAGTTTCTGCTACAATTTTGGGTTTTGACTCCTTATTAACCCCCTGCTCACTGGACTGCTGAATAGAGTATAACTTTGTACTCTCTTTGATCAGCCATTCCAATGAGCAGTCCTCATCAAAATCTCTAGCTAAGTTGATTTTGATGGGTGTAGGCAGTGCTTCAAAAAATAAATTTACAAATTCTGAGCCATCAAATTTGGGATTATCTTCAGCCATACTGTACGCATTTTTCAATACAGAAAGGAATTTGATTGGACTCTGATTCGCACAACACTTTAAACCATATACCGCTATTTTCGCGGCAGTTTTAGTGCGATATTGCCCGAATTCTTTTCTGCATTGTAGTTTCACCCCATTCCAGGAATGAATATTCATATCCTTTAGTGAAGCAAAGAATTTGTGGTGCTTACTGTCAAATACCCAAGGCAGAAATTAAATTTTCAATTTCTCACTTGTAACATTCATTATAGCTAACGCATTTTCAAAAGCCTGTAAATGATCGATCACAGATGTTGTTCCCTTATTGGAGAATATAGGTACTGCGCGTTGTACGAAGGTGATTATTTTATGTGAATCATAGACTTTATCAGACTTACTTTGGGCTTCTCTGTTAGAGTTTCCCTCCCCCGCGCCAGCTGCGCTACAGCAGTCCTCTGGATTTACATCATGAGGTGACTGCCTATTTGGGAAATCTATTTCTGACCCGTTAGGGGTCATTTGTCTATATTGTTCTATATATTTTTGTACCTCATCCCTGACGCGTTCGCTAAAGGAGTTAGCATTATCTGCATTATTCTCACTGTTAATATAAGGGTTTTCATTATGGCGATATGACCTTTTTAAATCGCTTAATTCTCTCTGGCTTTGCGCAAGCTGTTTATTTAAATCTTGTATCTGTGCGAGTAAGTCGATGTTATGCTTATCTAAGGTGGCTAGGTTTTGGGCAAATTCATCCATTTTATTTTTGGCTATTTTTAAACCCTCTTCGCGTCTGCGTGAGGAACGAATACTATTTTCTAGCTCCTGTATTTGCAATCGTTTGTCTGTGACACAAAACGACATTTCGTCAATCATGCATATTAAGAGGGGCCAAGATTTTAGTATTAGGTCCTCTCGCTTTTTGGGAGTTTTGCATTGATTAATCATTAATAATTCCTGGAAAAATGTATTCTCTTCATTCCACATATTATTATTAACGGTAATATTTTTAGCCCTAGTTTCAAGCATATCCATAAAATCATTTAATTCACCCGCAATATTAAACTTCCCTTTAATGTAACTTAAGATATCTTTCTTAAGGATCTGACCTTTAGTAATGGGTATTGTAATGGGACCAATTTCATCGCTATGTATAGAATTAAATGAGTCACTTCTGGCTACAGACATTATTGTATTGGTTTAGTATTCAGTTAAATTAAAACGCTAATACAATTTTTGCCAATAAAAGAGAGAAGAAAAATTTTTATAATTAAAAAAAAAAATATTATTAATTTTGGAATATGAAAAATTAATATTTCGAAATATGAAAAATTTATATTTTTGATTAACTCTGAAAATATGAAAAATTAATATTTTTGATTAATTTTTAAATATGAAAAATTAATATTTTTATAAATTTTTCAAAAATTAATCTTTAATAATATTTCAAGATATTAATATCAATCTCGAAATATGAAAATCAATATTTCAGCTCTTCAAAAATTATATCTTCAAAATATTAATATCGAAATATGAAACTTTTTCTCTCTTTTATAATAATTTCTATTTACCACAAAATATATTATATCAAATATGATGGAATATTAATAAATCTCAGAACAGTGCCTCCAATTATTATGTCAGTATATTTATGAAAATCTTAGTAGTGCTATCCAAATAATATATCAGTTTATGGCAGGGTTATAACCAATACAAATAATAATTTTCCTTAAAAATAGAAATCCTTAATCAACATGCACCTACTAGACCATACAATTAATATAAATATCTGAATTCTTTTATTTAGTTAATATCCATAAACATATTGAAATATATTTGCAATAAAAGGAAATGAAATAATATTATATGCGCTTGAAAACTATTTAAATATGCTATGCAAAGTTCATACACGCTTATCTTAAAAACCAGCCTTATTTACAAATCTTTTAACATCCAAGCAATACAATTTTAAACTGTTCTCTTAAACAATAGGATAATATATATTCTGCTATTTAACTGCAATTTATCCTAATACATAATTAACTTACAATATCAGAACTTGCACAGATGAGTTACTTAACAAATCAGATACAGATTTAAACAATATATATAGGCTGTGAAATGCTAACTTGAAAAACACACTGCTTCTTTAAATCTTTTAACTGTACTTTAAACTGCAGTGACTTTAAAATATCACATGTAATTAGCAGCCCTTTTCTTATACTTTACCAAAATGATGTTCAGCTTCAAGACTTTTCCCACCTCATATAAAATAAGTGTAATTGCAATGGAAGAGTAGAAGTATGGCCCACTTTGTTTTTATAGTTTGACTGTGTCCCCCGCAAACAGTTTCAGTCAGTTACAAAACTCCGCAGCCAGTGTCTTTTTTTTCCCTTCTGCATACAACTTATTGTCTAATCATAGGTGTGAAATATGGGTGGCCCTTCGAAACCTTGTCCCTCTATTGGATAATTGGAATATCTTATATTTAACAGCCAAAAGGCTTTCTGGCTGTAGTTCTCTCATGGCAACACCGGGTGGCAGCAGTCATACAAACAACCAGCACAGAACAAATGCAGTATGACAAAAAAAATAAAAAATACAGCTATACATTTAAACATCTTTCTTTAAAATGTGTAATAACTACCATAATTTTCTTCATATTAATAAGTTCACAATACCAATCGCAGCTGGGTAAGATCACATTACCTCTCTGGTCATTTTGATATGAAACATGTGTCTAACATTATTTATATTGTATTATATTAATTTATACTGCCAATTATTCTGAAATTAATGGCATTTATACATTCTAATATGTTTTCTTTCACTTAATATAATATGTTCTATGTCTCTGACAATTTCTGCATATATGAATTGATGCCTGCAATAGAAATGGAAACAATTATTAGAAATGATCTAAGCATTCATATGTCTATGGTCTATCTGAAATAAGATTAAGTATTATTAATCATTTACTTTTAGGTCCACAAATATTCTTAAAAACCAGAGGCTAAGTAAGACCTTTTATGTTTTCAAAACATATATATCATTTCTATGTATATCTGAATTTATTTCCTATATAAATATCCCCTGCAGCAATTATCTATTTAATATAATGTGTTTAATTTCAATATATATAGCATGAATCATTTTAAACATACATGGAAAACTGGCATTGTTCCCTTTGCAAAATGCACCCAACTCTATTTGTGTCACCTTCCCCCTAGCTGTGTGTTTGCAACACATCTTACTTTGAAATCACAAGATTTAGGTGACAAATTCCAGAGAGCTCCCAAGCATCTTCTCCACCCAAAACACAGATCATTTATTCTAAATAATCAAAGGGGTTTCCTGTAAGTACTATGCTTATCCAACTATTTTAGATTTTATCCTTTTAAGTGATTGTGTTAAATTGGGTAGACCAAATGTCTTAGCGTCATAAAACTCTGCATATAGTCAAATGAGCATGGTCACTGAGTTAGTTCCTTTTGGAAAATGTCTGTGTGCTCACACAGCAGGAGGTGGTGTTTCAAAGCTATGCTGATTTCCAATCCTGATAAACGTGTATTCACCCAGCTCCCATCTGGTAGGGGTTTTTGAGTTAAATCCTGACATCAGAATTTCTATTCTATAGCACATCTGATAAAATAGACGGCTTCATATATACACACATCCTTTTTATATTATTTTCATTTACGTATATATATTAGTATGTATATATATATTATGTCATTGACCTTTACCCTGACAACGATGAGTCCACGGATTTCATCCTTGTGGGGTTATGCCTCCTGGTCAGCAGGAGGAGGCAAAGAGCACCACAGCAGAGCTGTTATATAGCTCCTCCCTTCCCTCCCACCCCAGTCATTCTCTTTGCCGACGTTAGTGATAGGAGATGGTAAAGTGAGGTGTTAGTTTTTGATTCTTCAATCAAGAGTTTTTTATTTTTAAAACAGTGCCAGAGTGTGTTGTTTTGTCTGGGGTTTAGCCGTAGTCCATATCAGTCTCTACAATAGAGCTTTTGGTGGCTTTAGAGCAATGGGAACTGGTGGGACATAATTCTCACTGCGCCTCCCATATTGTTATGCTGCCATTCACTTGATGGCCTAAGCAATATCTAACTCAGGTCCTATCTGTTTCCACAGGGCTATGGGAGGGAGAGGACCTTCTAAACCTGTTGTAGCAGTCTTGCTGTCAGACAGCTTTAAGGTAAGTGCAGTGTCTTGTGATTCTGGGGCACATTTAATTTAGACTCAGAGTGGACTCTGCACTCTGGTAAGTTTATTACATTAATTTCCTGGGAATAGAGGCTCTTCATGTATGGAAGTGGTTTTCCTATGGTGACAGCATAAGTACAGGCAGTGGGCTAGGGCTAAAAGGGCATTATCTGTCATTTTTATTTCTAAAATTACCTGGTAAGGACTGTGTAAAGATTTACGCCCACGATGGGCGGGGCTTATATTTGCACGCTTAGACTTGTCTAGACGCTGCGCAGTTGGTTTAGACATCTGTTCCGGTTTTGTAAAGGACATCTCTGCTGCGTAGTCTTACAGCAATTCGGGCATTGCGCTATAACCGCATGGTTGGGAAAGCAAGCGGTTGCTAGCGCCTTGAGCCCTGACCTAAGACATTGCTGGAAGCGGTCTGGAGCGGCAGGTAGGTGCCTCAGCTTAGCTGTTGAGGCGGAGAGGTGTCTGATGGTGGGGCAAAAAGTTTTGTTTAAACTACTCAGATGTAGAACTTTTTTTTTTTTGCTCAGCACAATAAAAAAAAACAACAAAAAAAAAACGGCTGCATTTATTTCTTAAAGGCACAGTGTTATTTCTTTTACAAGATACAATGAGTCCACGGATTTCATCCTTATGGGATATCGCCTCCTGGTCAGCAGGAGGAGGCAAAGAGCACCACAGCAGAGCTGTATATATAGCTCCTCCCTTCCCTCCCCCCCAGTCATTCTCTTTGCCTGTGTTAGTGATAGGAAGAGGCAGAGTGAGGTGTTAGTTATAGATTCTTCATTTAAGTGTTTATTATTTTTTAAGTAGTGCCACAGTGTGCTATTTTGTTCTGGGGTGTAGCCTAGATCAGATCAGTCTCTTCAATACAAAAAGAGAAGCATCTGGTGGCTTTAAAGTAATGGGAACTTGTGGGACATTATTATCACTGTGTCTCCCATAGCTTGTATGCTGCCCTGTTTGTAAAAGTCTGAGGGAGAATATGCTCATCACTTTTTGTTTTCCACAGGCCAATGTGAAGGGGAGGAAAGAACTTCACAAGCCAGGTGAGATGCCCTACTGCCGGGCAGCCTTCTAAGGTAAGTGCTCAGCTTTATTTTCTGGATTATACTGGAGAAAAAATGGTATGTACACAGAAAGGAGTTGGCACTTTATGTTTGAAAACGTATCCCGGTTATGGGGGTTACTTTTTCATAGGCAGCTCTGTGTTCAGGGGCAACTTGTCATCTCTTCCCTACAAACTCCAGCGGCTTCTAGCTTGTTTATCAGCCGACAGGGAGGGTTTTCCTATTTCACTCTTGGGTGTTATGTAGGACTTCTGTGAGGGCTTTTATGTTTGACATATTGCGTGTCCCTGCATCTTACGGCTTCTACTCTTGACAGGGAGCTGGCAGGCTGGGTGTTTATATTACATGTTATTTGTTCATGCTTCCAATAATATTAATTTGGGAACTGTCAGTAGAGGTTATCATGTTTTTCGCAATAAGGGATTAAAAAATGACATTGTGTAAATGATTTTCATGACAGGTACCCCTGCTCGCTACGGCTTATGTCTACAGTAAAGCCAACAGGGAGTTTTATATTGCCTTGTTTCACATGATGCTACATCTATTTCAGTAGGGAACGTTCCTTATACTGTGTTGCACTGACTTTCCGGACGGCTTTGTTTTTGTTAAGGACATTGTTAGCCGCATGGGAGCTTGAGAGCGATACGCCCACGATGGGCGGAGTTTTGATATGCGCCATTGTGTGCGCGCCTTTTGCCTGTGTATTGCTTTCTCGGCGATCCTGTTTGTCTACGCCCACGATGGGCAGAGCTTTGTTGTCTGCCGTTGAGCGCCAATTGTCTAGCTATCTCCGACGGCGCGCTGGATGCTTCCTCAGCTGTGTTTCAATCAGCATACAGCTGAGAGGTTGCGCGCCGTCCGGAGAGTCTTTTGGTGCTTGAAAGTTCTTCCCCTCTGTGTGTCCGTTAGCGTTGACAATAGGCTCCGGATTTGGTTAAGTGGGAGTTTTGTAACCTGGTGCAAAGGGTTCAAGGTACACTGCCTTTCAAACTAATCAAACAAAGCACTGGAAAACAGTAACGTTTGTGTCCACAACTGCTTAGGATATGTGGGGAATGAGTTTTTAGGTTACCTCTGCAGGCCTCTCTGAGGTTAACTAAAACTCACATTTGATCTTACAGAGTATGTTTTCCCTCAAGTGTCATTCATATAGCACAGGAGTTGCTTATAAAACACTAAGGAGAATGTTACTTCGAACTTTAAAGACGCAGTAACGTTTTTGTGGTGTGTTGGTTTTTTATTATAAATACTCCTTCTACTATAGATTGTTGTTCAGGAGTCTGTTGACACTTGTCAATACTTGCTACAGACTTTTCATGTCCCACATGCAGTACTCTGTTTTTCCCTCAAGTGTCCTACATATGCACAGAGGTTGCTTATAAACCACGAGGGAGAATGTTACTTTAAGATTTAAAGAAACAGTAACGTTTGTGTGGTGTGTTAATTTTTGTTATAAATGATCCTTTACAGGTGTCCATTAACACTGGTCATTACATAGACCTTTCATACCCCACATGCAGTGCTCTGCGGTTCCTTACAAGGGAATTGTTGCTCTAGTCATGGCTTCGGTATTGTACATAGCAATGTCTGTTAGTAGCAAGATTAACAGATGCTTAAGTAGCATGCTCTCACCTTGCAAATATTTAATGCAGATAACTACTGACGGCTCACCTCCGCAGTCTTACCTGACATTCCTGTTACTTGTGTGCTGATGTGTTTCTTTTTGCAGACGAGAAAATAAGTTCTTGCAGTTTTATTTTTAAAGAGACAGTAGCACAGATAAAATAACGTTTCTTTTTTTAAGAGATAGTAACGTGTTTATTTGATGCTTTTCAGCTGTTTAATGTATAATTCAGCTTTGTACTTATGTGGTGTACCTATAAAAAATTGCGGTACTTAAGACTCTTTCCGTCTTTTATGCCTATTGTTAGTGTCCCATTCAGGGATAGACAGACATTTTCATGAAAACCTTCATCTGGTTTTTCCTGAGTGATGTATTGGGATTTCAATGAAACCGTGGTTAAAGTGACAGTAAAGAGTTTATCTAATTTTTTCTTTCTTTCAGTCGCATAAAGCAGTACATTTGTTTTTGACAACTGTCCCACACATTTGTTGCTTTTCTGTTATGTCTCGATTCTAATATGGATCGTTCAGATTGTTCTGGTTCCAATGCTTTCATGGAAGTTTATTTAAAATAAGACATGGCGCACAAGGGGGACTTTTGGTCTCTGTACACTCTAATAGCTGGTCTTGAAATAAACTTTTGTTAACCTAAGTTTTTTTTTCTGCGCTGTGGAATATCTAGTTACTGTTTTTTAAGATTAAAAGAGTCAGTAACACTTTTTGGTCAAATGTCCCACAATGGGTACCCTTTTACTGACGACTTGCCTACATCCCTAGATTGGCAGGTGCCCAAATTTACATGTACTTTTCTGACGACTGTCTACGTTATGCAAGACTGTACGCGCATATCGTTTGCTTTGGACTACTAAGTAAATAGTCTCAGTTAAAGTGGCAGTACGGGTCCTTTTTATTAGGACATTACTGATGCTTCTTGGTGTGCATTCCTCCTTTGTGACTTAGGATGGAACAGAAGCACACATCTATAGAGTTCCTTTAGGATATAAAGGAATTATAGTTCTGGCTTTAGCTAGTTCAGTTATAGACTTTCTTGCAGATTACCATGTTGGCGGCTAAGAGTTTGGGATTTTCGTCTTAGCACGCAGAGCCTTCGGGTTGAAATCTTGGTCTGTGGATGTGTCTTCTTCTTCTAAGATTTTGGTTTCCAGACCCAGGAGGGTCCATTTATGGATTCCGTGGATTACAGAATATATATATTCATGTCCTTTCCACAGAGATCATCACAAGTTCATGTGGTTTGCCTTTCTGGACAAACATTTTCAGTTTGTGACTCTGTCTTTTGGTCTGGCCACGGCACCCTGGATTTTCACAAAGGTTCTAGGGTCTCTGCTGGCGGTTCTAAGACCGCGGGGCATTACAGTGACGCCTTATCTGGATGGTATTCTGATCCAGGCGTCTTCTTTTCAGCTGACAAAGTCTCATTCCGACATTGTTCTATCCCACCTGGGGACTCATAGGTGGACATTAACTCTGGTAAATAATTTGTTAGATCCACAGACAAGGGTTCTTTTCTGGGAAACTCTAATCGACTCTCTAGCCAGAAGAGTTTTTTTGACAGGGGTCAGAATATTTATGAATCTGAGCTCTCTCAGGCCTCTACAACTGCACATGCTCAGACAGTGGAATGGAGATTGTACAAATTTATCTTTTCTAATATTAAGATCAGAAGACAAACTCTCTGGGGACCCAGGGTGTATGGGCCTGAACGGAGTCTCTCCTTCCCATCAATGTTCTACAGCTGTGAGCACTATTCAATGCACTTCAGACTTGGTCTCAGTTGGCTTCGGCCGCTTTTATTAGATTCCAATCAGGAAAAATTGTGACAGTAGTTTACGTCATTCCGCAGGGAGGAGCAAGGAGTTCATTGGTGATGACAGACGTAGCCATGATGATTTAGTGGACGGAGTCTCACTATTATTATCCGTCGGCGAGCCACATCCCAGGTGCGGAAACCCGGGAGGCGGATTTTCTGAACAGTCAGACTTTTCATCTGGGAATGGGAACTTCGTTGGAGGTTTTTGCCTACCTGTTTCTCAGCTGGGGCAGGCCGGCATTGGATCTTATGGAGTCTCGTCAGAATGCCAAGCATACAAGATGCGGATCCAGGTCCAGTGATCCACCAGTCGAACTGGTAAATGCCTTGGCAGTGACTTGTTCGTTCAGCCCAGCTTCTGTGTTCCCGCAATTTGCTCTCCTTCCCAGGGTGACTGCTCGAGTCAAACAAGAGAAGGTTTCGGGATTCTCGTCGCTCCGGCGTGGCCTCGCAGGTCTTGGTATGCCGATCTGGTGGACATGTCATCTCTGCCACCGTAGACGCTTTCGTTGAGGAAGATCTTCTCATTCAGGGGCTTTCCCTTCATCCGAATTTAGTTTCTCTGCAGCTATCTGCTTGGAAATTGAACGCTTGATTTTATCTAAGCGAGGGCTTTCTGATTCGGTAATAGATACTTTGATTCAGGCGCGTAAGCCTGTTACTAGAAAGATTTCCCATAAGATATAGCGTAAATATCTTAATTGGTGCAAATCCAAGGGCTACTCATGGAGTAGGGTTAGGATTCCCAGGATTTTGTCTTTTCTCTAAGACGGTTTGGAGAAAGGGTTGTCAGCAAGTTCCTTAAAAGGAAAGATTTCTGCTTTGTCTATTTTGTTACACAAGCGTCTGGCAGATGGTTCAGATGCTCAATCTTTTTGTCAGGCTCTGACTAGAATCAGGCCTGTGTTTAGACCAATTGCTCCTCCTTGGGGTTTGAATTTGGTTCTTAAAGTTTTTCTGGGGGTTCCGTTGGAAGCTATGGATTCCATAGATATAATGTTATTATCTTGGAAAGTTTCTTTTTGGTTGCTATTTCTTCTGCTCGAAGAATATCTGAACTTTCAGCATTACAATGGGATTCTCCTTATCTTATTCTCCATTCTGATAAGGTGGTGTTACGTACCAGTCTAGGTTTCCTTCCTAAAGTGGTTTTGAATACAAATATTATTCAGGGAATTGTTGTTCCTTACTTGTGTCCTACTCCTTCCTCTAAGAAGGAGCGACTGTTACATAATTTGGACGTGATCCGTACCTTAACGTTTTTCTTACAGGCAACTTCGGATTTTCATCAATCGTCTTTCCCGTTTGTTATGTTTTTCTGGGAAGCATAGGGGTCTGACAGCTATGGCTACCTCTCTTATTTTGGCTGAGGAGTATCATCCGTTTTGCCTATGAGACTGCTGGACAGCAGCCTCCTGATCGAATTATGGCTCATTCCCCTACGGCTGTGGATTCCTTTTGGGTATTCAAAAATGATGCTTCTGTTGAACAGCTTTGCTAAGCTGCGACTTGGTTGGCTTTCTTATTTTTTCCGAATTTTACAAATTCAATACTTTTGCCTCATCTGAGGCTTTTTTTGGGAGAAAAGTTCTTCAAGCAGTGGTGCCTTCCGTTTAGGTTCCCTGTCTTGTCCCTCCCTTTCATCCGTGTCCTGTAGCTTTGGTATTGTATCCCATAAGTAAGGATGAAATTTGTGGACTCATCGTATCTTGTAAAAGAAAATGGAAATTTATGCTTACCTGATAAATTTGTTTCTTTTACGATACGATGAGTCCACGGCCCACCCTGTTTTTTGGGTCTTTTATTTTTTATTAAACTTCAGTCACCTCTGCACTTTGGTTTTTCCTTTCTCTTCCTAACTTCGGTCGAATGACTGGAGGGGGAGGGAAGGGAGGAGCTATATATACAGCTCTGCTGTGGTGCTCTTTGCCTCCTCCTGCTGACCAGGAGGCGATATCCCATAAGTAAGGATGAAATCCGTGGACTCATCGTATCGTAAAAGAAACAAATTTATCAGGTAAGCATAATTTTCCATTTTTGTTTAGCACAGTAAAATAACTTAATTTACGACTTAAAGGCACAGTATTATTTCTAATCTTACTACTTCGTTTTGCATCACTCTTTCTCTCATATAGTAAGAGAGTTCTGAGTTGTAAATTTAAAGGGCCAGTATAATTTAAAGGGACAGTATAAATTTAGAGGCCAATTTCTAAATGTTTGTTTATTTCATTTTCTTGCCTGGTCTATAGTATGGACTTAGAAAACGTTACTTGTGCATTGTGTTTGGATGCCAATGTGGAACCTCCTGTTCCTTTTTGTCCCTCATGTATTGAGAGGGCGCTAAGCTATAAAGAAAAACATTTTCATGATAAAAATTTGTCAATGGCAGATGCCTCTCAGGAGTCTAACAATGAGAGACAGAGTATGCCAAAGCTTTCTCCCCAAGCGTCCCAACCCTTAACGCCCACCCAAGCAGTGCCCTGTACTTCGTCTCAAGTTTCTGCTGCAGTGACATTAAGGGACATTGCTGCAGTTATGTCTTCTACTCTTTCTGAGGCGTTATCTGACTTTCCTATACTTCAAGGCAAACGTAAAAGGAAGGACAACTTTGTGGTCAATGAAGTTTCTGATGCTATGGTGGCAACCTCGGACATACCCTCCCAGGGCTCAGAGATGGAGGGTATGGAGGTTCTATCGGAAGGTGAAATTTCAGACTCGGAGAGTTCCTTACCTTTGACTGATTCAGAAGTTGTTTCTTTCAGGTTTAAACTAGAACACCTCCGCCTGTTACTCAGGGAGGTTTTAGTAACTTTGGACGACTGTGATTCCGCGGGAGTGGTCGTTCCTGGGAAATTGAGTAAGTTAGACAGATACTTAGAGGTTCCTTCTTACTCAGAGGTTTTTTCCAGTTCCCAAGGGAGCTTCAGAGATTATTTCTAAGCAATGGGAGAGACCTGTTATTCCCTTCTCTCCTTCTCCTATTTTCAAGAAAATGTTCCCTATAGCGGACACTGTCAAGGAAACTTGGCAAACGGTTCCTAAGGTGGAGGGGGCTATTTCCACCTTGGCCAAACGAACTACTATTCCTATTGAGGATAGTTGTGCTTTCAAGTACCCCATGGATAAGAAGTTGGAGGGTCTACTGAAAAAGATCTATGTTCACCAGGGTTTGCTGTTACAACCTGCTGCATGCATTGTTACGGTCACCAGTGCGGCAGCTTATTGGTTTGATGCTCTTGCGGAATCTTATAAGACTGAGACTTCCTTAGAAGAAATCCAGGATCGGATTAAAGCTCTGAAATTAGCAAACTCTTTCATAACAGATGCTTCCCTGCAAATTACTAAATTGGCAGCTAAAAGTTCAGGTTTTTCTATTCTAGCCCGCAGAGCCTTATGGTTGAAGCCTTGGTCTGCGGATGTATCATCCAAATCCAAACTCCTGGCTATTCCTTACAGGGGAATGACCTTGTTTGGGCCTGGATTGAAGGAAATTATTTCTGACATCACGGGAGGCAAGGGTCATTTCCTTCCTCAAGACAAAAGAAATAAGCAGAAGGGACGACAGAGTAATTTTCGTTCCTTTCGAAATTTCAAGGGAAATTCTTTCTCTTCTTCCTCTAAACAGGAAGGAAACTATTCACAATCCAAGTCAACTTGGAAACCCAACCACTCTTGGAACAAAGGTAAACAATCCAAGAAACCCGCTGCTGATTCCAAGTCAGCATGAAGGGTTTGCCCCCGATCCGGGACCGGATCTGGTAGGGGGCAGACATGTGATTCAGGCTTGGGTGCGGGATGTTCAGGATCCCTGGGCTATAGAGATAGTATCTCAGGGATACAAACTGGAGTTCAGAAACTACCCCCCTCCGGGGAAGGCTTCTTCTTTCAAGATTATCTGCAGACCGGATAAAAAGAGAGGCGTTCTTACATTGTGTAAGAGACCTCTCCACCATGATTGTAATTTGTCCCGTTCCTGTGCAGGAACACAGGCAGGGTTTTTATTCAAATCTGTTTGTAGTTCCCAAAAAGGAGGGAACTTTCAGACCTATCCTGGACCTAAAGAGTCTGAACAAGTTTCTCAGAGTTCCATCTTTCAAGATGGAAACTATTCGTTCCATTCTTCCATTGATCCAGGAGGGTCAATTTATGACGACAGTGGACTTAAAGGATGCATATCTACATGTTCCTATTCACAGAGATCATCACAAGTTCCTAAGGTTCGCCTTTCTGGACAATCATTTCCAGTTTGTGGCTTTTCCTTTCGGGCTGGCCACGGCACCCAGAATTTTCACAAAGGTTCTGGGGTCTCTGCTGGCGGTTCTAAGACCGCAGGGCATTGCGGTGGCGCCTTATCTGGACAATATTCTAATCCAGACACCATCTTGTCAACAAGCAAAGTCCCATACCGACTTAGTACTATCCTTCCTGAGAACTCATGGATGGAAGGTAAATCTGGAAAAGAGTTCCTTAATCCCGAAGACAAGGGTGACCTTCTTGGGAACTATAATTGATTCTATATATATGAGGATTTTTCTGACAGAGGTCAGGAAATCAAAGATTCTAGATACCTGTCTAGCCCTTCAGTCCAATCCTGGACCGTCAGTGGCCCAGTGCATGGAAGTAATCGGACTGATGGTGGCAGCAATGGACATCATCCCGTTTGCTCGATTTCACCTCAGACCTCTGTAGCTAAACATGCTCAGGATGTGGAATGGAGATTATGCAGACTTGTCTCCTCGAATAATCCTGGATCAGGAGACAAGGGACTCACTTCAATGGTGGTTGTCTCTGGATCATCTATCCCAGGGAACATGCTTTCGCAGACCATCCTGGGTGATTGTGACAACAGATGCCAGCCTTCTAGGGTGGGGAGCAGTCTGGGGTTCCCTAAAGGCTCAGGGACGGTGGACTCAGGCGGAGTCTGTTCTTCCTATAAACATCCTGGAACTGAGAGCGATTTTCAAGGGTGGACAACTGGGAGGCGGATTTTCTGAGCAGACAGACTTTTCATCCGGGGGAGTGGGAACTCCATCCGGAAGTGTTCTCCAAACTGATTCTCAAGTGAGGTCGGCTGGAGTTAGATCTCATGGCATCTCTTCAGAATGCCAAGCTCCCGAGATACGGGTCCAGGTCCAGGGACCCTCAGGCGGAAATGATAGATGCTTTGGCAGTTCCTTGGTCCTTCAGACTAGCATACCTATTACCCCCGTTTGCTCTCCTTCCTCGGGTTATTGCTTGAATCAAACAGGAGAAGGCATCAGTGATCCTCATAGCTCCTGCGTGGCCTCGCAGGATTTGGTATGCCGATCTGGTGGGCATGTCATCTCTGCCACCTTGGAGACTTCCTTTGAGGAAGGACCTTCTCATTCAAGTACCCTTCCGTCACCCAAATCTAGCTTCTCTGAAGCTGACTGCTTGGAGATTGAACGCTTAATCTTATCCAAGCGGTGGTTTTCTGATTCGGTTATAGAAACCTTAATTCAAGCACGTAAACCGGTAACTAGAAAGATTTACCATAAGATATGACATAAATATCTTTATTGGTGTGAATCCAAGGGCTATTCATGGAGTAGAGTTAGGATTCCCAGGATTTTATCTTTTCTCCAATAAGGATTGGAGAAAGGTTTATCGGCAAGTTCCCTAAAGGGTCAGATTTCTGCCTTATCCATTTTGTTACACAAGCGTCTAGCAGATGTCCAAGATGTTCAATCTTTTTCTCAGGCTTTGGTCAGGATCAAGCCTGTGTTTAAACCAATTGCTCCTCCATGGAGTCTGAATTTGGTTCTAAAAGTTCTTCAAGGGGCTCCGTTTGAGCCTATGCATTCCTTAGATATTAAGCTGTTATCTTGGAAAGTTCTATTTCTTGTTGCCATTTCTTCAGCTCGAAGAGTGTCTGAGCTTTCGGCTTTGCAATATAATTCTCCTTACCTTATTTTTCATTCAGATAAGGTAGTTTTACGTACTAAACTTGGTTTTCTTCCTAAGGTTGTTTTCTGACAGTAACATTAATCAGGAGATTGTCTTCCTTCCTTGTGTCCTAATCCTTCTTCTCAAAAGGAACGTCTTTTGCACAATTTGGACGTGGTCCGTGCTTTGAAGTTTTATTTGCAAGCGACTAAGGACTTTCGGCAGTCGTCTTCTTTGTTTCTCGTTTTCTCTGGGAAACGTAAGGGTCAGAAAGCTACGGCTACCTCTCTTTTTGGCTGAAGAGTGTCATCCGTTTTGCATATGATTCTGCTGGACAGCAGCCCCCTGAAAAAATTACAGCTCATTCCACTAGAGCGGTCGCTTCCTCATGGGCATTCAAAAATGAGGCTTCTGTAGAACAGATTTGCAAGGTTGCAACTTGGTCCTCTCTTCATACTTTTTCTAAATTTTACAAATTTGATACTTTTGCCTCGGCTGAGGCTGTTTTTGGGAGAAATGTTCTTCAAGCAGCGGTGCCTTCCAGTTAGGTTCCTGTCCTGTCCCTCCCTTATCATCCGTGTACTCTAGCTTTGGTATTGTATCTCACAAGTAAGGATGAAATCCGTGGACTCATCGTGGCTCCGGTCCCTAACCGGCTGTATGAGCGGTGTATACCTGTATATGCTGATATACATATATATTTATGTGTTAATATGTGTTTATACACATATTAGCACATAAATATTTATGTATATAAGTATATACTTATATATGAGTATATATATATTTACTGCAATGACCGCAATGTAAAGGCACTTTTCAGTGCCGTTTTTTTCTAACACCCCACTCCCACCAACTTTAAAGCCCCAAAATGCCACATTTTTTTAAATAAAAAAACTATAATGCCCTCTATTTTGATGTCATTTGGGCCACTTTTAGAAAATTAACCAGAGATCCGATCTCTGGTTAATTTTCTAAGCACTAATTGCTACCGCAAACTTGCGGTAGCAATAACCAGCCATTTGTAATCTAGCCCAAAATATTTTATTAGAGCATTTTTTTAACAAATTCCTTCATTTTGTTTTTAACCCCTACAAAATGATTAAATACATAGTTAAACAAGAGGAAGAAGTTTCGGCACTTATACTGCTCTCTCACCTCACTACCTTTCCCTTGACCCTATCCCCTCACAGCTACTCCCCTCCCTCTTTGCTACTCTTACCCCTATACTAACACACATTTTCAACCTCTCTCTCAGCACCAGTATATTTCCCTCATCGCTGAAACATGCACTGGTCTCACCTATCCTCAAAAAACCTTCCCTTGATCCTACCTCCCCATCCAACTATCGCCCTATTTCCCTCCTCCCTCTTGCCTCAAAGCTTCTCGAAAAACTAGTATATGCACGCCTATCTCATTTCCTTACGTTAAACTCCCTTCTTGACCCACTGCAATCTGGATTTCGTCCCCATCACTCCACAGAGACAGCAATTGTTAAGGTTATCAACGACCTACTTACAGCAAAATCAAAAGGCCATTTTTCTCTGCTTATCCTCCTTGATCTGTCCGCAGCCTTTGACACTGTTGACCACCCTCTTTTTCTCCAAACCCTCCAATCCTTTGGCATCTGTGACACAGCCCTTTCGTGGCTCTCTTCCTACCTGTCAAACCGTAACTTTAGTGTAGCCTTCTCTGGGGCCTCCTCTGCCCAGTCACCACTTTCTGTCGGAGTACCACAAGGCTCTGTCCTCGGTCCCCTTCTCTTCTCAATCTACATGTCATCACTAGGTTCCCTAATAAAGTCCCACGGTTTCCAATATTGTATGCCGACGACACCCAAATCTACTTTTCTGCACCAGACCTATCTCCTTCCTTGCTAACCCATGTCACTAACTGTCTTTCTCACATCTCTTCCTGGATGTCCTCTCACTACCTCAAGCTAAATCTCTCCAAAACTGAGCTCCTCATTTTCCCCCCTTCTTCCAAAATCTCCACCCCCAATCTCTCTATAACTGTTGACAACTCCATCATTACCCCTTCCCTGCATGCCCGATGTCTCGGAGTCACATTTGACTCAGATCTTTCTTTCACTCCTCACATTCAGTCCTTGGCTGGTTTTCTGATTCGGTAATAGATACTTTGATTCAGGCGCGTAAGCCTGTTAATAGAAAGATTTCCCATAAGATATGGCGTAAATATCTTTATTGGTGCAAATCCAAGGGCTACTCATGGAGTAGGGTTAGGATTCCCAGGATTTTGTCTTTTCTCCAAGACGGTTTGGAGAAAGGGTTGTCAGCAAGTTCCTTAAAAGGAAAGATTTCTGCTTTGTCTATTTTGTTACACAAGCGTCTGGCAGATGGTTCAGATGCTCAATCTTTTTGTCAGGCTCTGACTAGAATCAGGCCTGTGTTTAGACCAATTGCTCCTCCTTGGGTTTTGAATTTGGTTCTTCTGGGGGTTCCGTTGGAAGCTATGGATTCCATAGATATAATGTTATTATCTTGGAAAGTTTCTTTTTGGTTGCTATTTCTTCTGCTCGAAGAGTATCTGAACTTTCAGCATTACAATGGGATTCTCCTTATCTTATTCTCCATTCTGATAAGGTGGTGTTACGTACCAGTCTAGGTTTCCTTCCTAAAGTGGTTTTGAATACAAATATTATTCAGGGAATTGTTGTTCCTTACTTGTGTCCTACTCCTTCCTCTAAGAAGGAGCGACTGTTACATAATTTGGACGTGATCCGTACCTTAACGTTTTTCTTACAGGCAACTTCGGATTTTCGTCAATCGTCTTTCCCGTTTGTTATGTTTTTCTGGGAAGCATAGGGGTCTGACAGCTATGGCTACCTCTCTTATTTTGGCTGAGGAGTATCATCCGTTTTGCCTATGAGACTGCTGGACAGCAGCCTCCTGATCGAATTATGGCTCATTCCCCTACGGCTGTGGATTCCTTTTGGGTATTCAAAAATGATGCTTCTGTTGAACAGCTTTGCTAAGCTGCGACTTGGTTGGCTTTCTTATTTTTTCCGAATTTTACAAATTCAATACTTTTGCCTCATCTGAGGCTTTTTTTGGGAGAAAAGTTCTTCAAGCAGTGGTGCCTTCCGTTTAGGTTCCCTGTCTTGTCCCTCCCTTTCATCCGTGTCCTGTAGCTTTGGTATTGTATCCCATAAGTAAGGATGAAATTTGTGGACTCATCGTATCTTGTAAAAGAAAATGGAAATTTATGCTTACCTGATAAATTTGTTTCTTTTACGATATGATGAGTCCACGGCCCACCCTGTTTTTTGTATGACGGGTCTTTTATTTTTTATTAAACTTCAGTCACCTCTGCACTTTGGCTTTTCCTTTCTCTTCCTAACTTCGGTCGAATGACTGGAGGGGGAGGGAAGGGAGGAGCTATATATACAGCTCTGCTGTGGTGCTCTTTGCCTCCTCTTGCTGACCAGGAGGCGATATCCCATAAGTAAGGATGAAATCCGTGGACTCATCGTATCGTAAAAGAAACAAATTTATCAGGTAAGCATCATTTTCCATTTTTGTTCAGCACAGTAAAATAACTTCATTTACGACTTAAAGGCACAGTATTATTTCTAATCTTAGTACTTCGTTTTGCATCACTCTTTCTCTCATATAGTAAGAGAGTTCTGAGTTGTAAATTTAAAGGGCCAGTATAATTTAAAGGCACAGTATAAATTTAGAGGCCAATTTCTAAATGTTTGTTTATTTCATTTTCTTGCCTGGTCTATAGTATGGACTTAGAAAACGTTACTTGTGCATTGTGTTTGGATGCCAATGTGGAACCTCCTGTTCCTTTTTGTCCCTCATGTATTGAGAGGGCGCTAAGCTATAAAGAAAAACATTTTCATGATAAAAATTTGTCAATGGCAGATGCCTCTCAGGAGTCTAACAATGAGAGACAGAGTATGCCAAAGCTTTCTCCCCAAGCGTCCCAACCCTTAACGCCCGCACAAGCAGTGCCCTGTACTTCGTCTCAAGTTTCTGCTGCAGTGACATTAAGGGACATTGCTGCAGTTATGTCTTCTACTCTTTCTGAGGCGTTTTCTGCCTTTCCTATACTTCAAGGCAAACGTAAAAGGAAGGACAACTATGCGGTCAATGAAGTTTCTGATGCTATGGTGGCAACCTCGGACATACCCTCCCAGGGCTCAGAGATGGAGGGTATGGAGGTTCTATCGGAAGGTGAAATTTCAGACTCAGGGAGTTCCTTACCTTTGACTGATTCAGAAGTTGTTTCTTTCAGG
This sequence comes from Bombina bombina, assembly GCF_027579735.1. Lineage (NCBI taxonomy): Eukaryota > Metazoa > Chordata > Amphibia > Anura > Bombinatoridae > Bombina > Bombina bombina. The sequence goes on along the minus strand of NC_069509.1, from coordinate 91,825,443 downwards.
TTTAAACTAGAAGACCTCCGCCTGTTACTCAGGGAGGTTTTAGTAACTTTGGATGACTGTGATTCCGCAGGAGTGGTAGTTCCTGGGAAATTGAGTAAGTTAGACAGATACTTCCTTCTTACTCAGAGGTTTTTTCCAGTTCCCAAGGGAGCTTCAGAGATTATTTCTAAGCAATGGGAGAGACCTGTTATTCCCTTCTCTCCTTCTCCTATTTTCAAGAAAATGTTCCCTATAGCGGACACTGTCAAGGAAACTTGGCAAATGGTTCCTAAGGTGGAGGGGGCTATTTCCACCTTGGCCAAACGAACTACTATCCCTATTGAGGATAGTTGTGCTTTCAAGGACCCCATGGATAAGAAGTTGGAGGGACTACTGAAAAAGATCTATGTTCACCAGGGTTTGCTGTTACAACCTGCTGCATGCATTGTTACGGTCACCAGTGCGGCAGCTTATTGGTTTGATGCTCTTGCGGAATCTTATAAGACTGAGACTTCCTTAGAAGAAATCCAGGATCGGATTAAAGCTCTGAAATTAGCAAACTCTTTCATAACAGATGCTTCCCTGCAAATTACTAAATTGGCAGCTAAAAGTTCAGGTTTTTCTATTCTAGCCCGCAGAGCCTTATGGTTGAAGCCTTGGTCTGCGGATGTATCATCCAAATCCAAACTCCTGGCTATTCCTTACAGGGGAATGACCTTGTTTGGGCCTGGATTGAAGGAAATTATTTCTGACATCACGGGAGGCAAGGGTCATTTCCTTCCTCAAGACAAAAGAAATAAGCAGAAGGGACGACAGAGTAATTTTCGTTCCTTTCGAAATTTCAAGGGAAATTCTTTCTCTTCTTCCTCTAAACAGGAAGGAAACTATTCACAATCCAAGTCAACTTGGAAACCCAACCACTCTTGGAACAAAGGTAAACAATCCAAGAAACCCGCTGCTGATTCCATGTCAGCATGAAGGGTTTGCCCCCGATCCGGGACCGGATCTGGTAGGGGGCAGACATGTGATTCAGGCTTGGGTGCGGGATGTTCAGGATCCCTGGGCTATAGAGATAGTATCTCAGGGATACAAACTGGAGTTCAGAAACTACCCCCCTCCGGGGAAGGCTTCTTCTTTCAAGATTATCTGCAGACCGGATAAAAAGAGAGGCGTTCTTACATTGTGTAAGAGACCTCTCCACCATGATTGTAATTTGTCCCGTTCCTGTGCAGGAACACAGGCAGGGTTTTTATTCAAATCTGTTTGTAGTTCCCAAAAAGGAGGGAACTTTCAGACCTATCCTGGACCTAAAGAGTCTGAACAAGTTTCTCAGAGTTCCATCTTTCAAGATGGAAACTATTCGTTCCATTCTTCCATTGATCCAGGAGGGTCAATTTATGACGACAGTGGACTTAAAGGATGCATATCTACATGTTCCTATTCACAGAGATCATCACAAGTTCCTAACGTTCGCCTTTCTGGACAATCATTTCCAGTTTGTGGCTTTTCCTTTCGGGCTGGCCACGGCACCCAGAATTTTCACAAAGGTTCTGGGGTCTCTGCTGGCGGTTCTAAGACCGCAGGGCATTGCGGTGGCGCCTTATCTGGACAATATTCTAATCCAGACACCATCTTGTCAACAAGCAAAGTCCCATACCAACTTAGTACTATCCTTCCTGAGAACTCATGGATGGAAGGTAAATCTGGAAAAGAGTTCCTTAATCCCGAAGACAAGGGTGACCTTCTTGGGAACTATAATTGATTCTATATATATGATGATTTTTCTGACAGAGGTCAGGAAATCAAAGATTCTAGATACCTGTCTAGCCCTTCAGTCCAATCCTGGACCGTCAGTGGCCCAGTGCATGGAAGTAATCGGACTGATGGTGGCAGCAATGGACATCATCCCGTTTGCTCGATTTCACCTCAGACCTCTTTAGCTAAACATGCTCAGGATGTGGAATGGAGATTATGCAGACTTGTCTCCTCGAATAATCCTGGATCAGGAGACAAGGGACTCACTTCAATAGTGGTTGTCTCTGGATCATCTATCCCAGGGAGCATGCTTTCGCAGACCATCCTGGGTGATTGTGACAACAGATGCCAGCCTTCTAGGGTGGGGAGCTGTCTGGGGTTCCCTAAAGGCTCAGGGACGGTGGACTCAGGCGGAGTCTGTTCTTCCTATAAACATCCTGGAACTGAGAGCGATTTTCAAGGGTGGACAACTGGGAGGCGGATTTTCTGAGCAGACAGACTTTTCATCCGGGGGAGTGGGAACTCCATCCGGAAGTGTTCTCCAAACTGATTCTCAAGTGAGGTCGGCTGGAGTTAGATCTCATGGCATCTCTTCAGAATGCCAAGCTCCCGAGATACGGTCCAGGTCCAGGGACCCTCAGGCGGAAATGATAGATGCTTTGGCAGTTCCTTGGTCCTTCAGACTAGCATACCTATTACCCCCGTTTGCTCTCCTTCCTCGGGTTATTGCTTGAATCAAACAGGAGAAGGCATCAGTGATCCTCATAGCTCCTGCGTGGCCTCGCAGGATTTGGTATGCCGATCTGGTGGGCATGTCATCTCTGCCACCTTGGAGACTTCCTTTGAGGAAGGACCTTCTCATTCAAGTACCCTTCCGTCACCCAAATCTAGCTTCTCTGAAGCTGACTGCTTGGAGATTGAACGCTTAATCTTATCCAAGCGGTGGTTTTCTGATTCGGTTATAGAAACCTTAATTCAAGCACGTAAACCGGTAACTAGAAAGATTTACCATAAGATATGGCGTAAATATCTTTATTGGTGTGAATCCAAGGGCTATTCATGGAGTAGAGTTAGGATTCCCAGGATTTTATCTTTTCTCCAATAAGGATTGGAGAAAGGTTTATCGGCAAGTTCCCTAAAGGGTCAGATTTCTGCCTTATCCATTTTGTTACACAAGCGTCTAGCAGATGTCCAAGATGTTCAATCTTTTTCTCAGGCTTTGGTCAGGATCAAGCCTGTGTTTAAACCAATTGCTCCTCCATGGAGTCTGAATTTGGTTCTAAAAGTTCTTCAAGGGGCTCCGTTTGAGCCTATGCATTCCTTAGATATTAAGCTGTTATCTTGGAAAGTTCTATTTCTTGTTGCCATTTCTTCAGCTCGAAGAGTGTCTGAGCTTTCGGCTTTGCAATATAATTCTCCTTACCTTATTTTTCATTCAGATAAGGTAGTTTTACGTACTAAACTTGGTTTTCTTCCTAAGGTTGTTTTCTGACAGGAACATTAATCAGGAGATTGTCTTCCTTCCTTGTGTCCTAATCCTTCTTCTCAAAAGGAACGTCTTTTGCACAATTTGGACGTGGTCCGTGATTTGAAGTTTTATTTGCAAGCGACTAAGGACTTTCGGCAGTCGTCTTCTTTGTTTCTCGTTTTCTCTGGGAAACGTAAGGGTCAGAAAGCTACGGCTACCTCTCTTTTTGGCTGAAGAGTGTCATCCGTTTTGCATATGATTCTGCTGGACAGCAGCCCCCTGAAAAAATTACGTCTCATTCCACTAGAGCGGTCGCTTCCTCATGGGCATTCAAAAATGAGGCTTCTGTAGAACAGATTTGCAAGGTTGCAACTTGGTCCTCTCTTCATACTTTTTCTAAATTTTACAAATTTGATACTTTTGCCTCGGCTGAGGCTGTTTTTGGGAGAAATGTTCTTCAAGCAGTGGTGCCTTCCGTTTAGGTTCCTGTCTTGTCCCTCCCTTATCATCCGTGTACTCTAGCTTTGGTATTGTATCTCACAAGTAAGGATGAAATCCGTGGACTCATCGGGGCTCCGGTCCCTAACCGGCTGTATGAGCGGTGTATACCTGTATATGCTGATATACATATATATTTATGTGTTAATATGTGTTTATACACATATTAGCACATAAATATTTATGTATAAGTATATACTTATATATGAGTATATATATATTTACTGCAATGACCGCAATGTAAAGGCACTTTTCAGTGCCGTTTTTTTCTAACACCCCACTCCCACCAACTTTAAAGCCCCAAAATGCCACATTTTTTTAAATAAAAAAACTATAATGCCCTCTATTTTGATGTCATTTGGGCCACTTTTAGAAAATTAACCAGAGATCCGATCTCTGGTTAATTTTCTAAACACTAATTGCTACCGCAAACTTGCGGTAGCAATAACCAGCCATTTGTAATCTAGCCCAAAATATTTTATTAGAGCATTTTTTTAACAAATTCCTTCATTTTGTTTTTAACCCCTACAAAATGATTAAATACATAGTTAAACAAGAGGAAGAAGTTTCGGCACTTGTACTGCTCTCTCACCTCACTACCTTTCCCTTGACCCTATCCCCTCACAGCTACTCCCCTCCCTCTTTGCTACTCTTACCCCTATACTAACACACATTTTCAACCTCTCTCTCAGCACCAGTATATTTCCCTCATCGCTGAAACATGCACTGGTCTCACCTATCCTCAAAAAACCTTCCCTTGATCCTACCTCCCCATCCAACTATCGCCCTATTTCCCTCCTCCCTCTTGCCTCAAAGCTTCTCGAAAAACTAGTATATGCACGCCTATCTCATTTCCTTACGTTAAACTCCCTTCTTGACCCACTGCAATCTGGATTTCGTCCCCATCACTCCACAGAGACAGCAATTGTTAAGGTTATCAACGACCTACTTACAGCAAAATCAAAAGGCCATTTTTCTCTGCTTATCCTCCTTGATCTGTCCGCAGCCTTTGACACTGTTGACCACCCTCTTTTGCTCCAAACCCTCCAATCCTTTGGCATCTGTGACACAGCCCTTTCGTGGCTCTCTTCCTACCTGTCAAACCGGAACTTTAGTGTAGCCTTCTCTGGGGCCTCCTCTGCCCAGTCACCACTTTCTGTCGGAGTACCACAAGGCTCTGTCCTCGGTCCCCTTCTCTTCTCAATCTACATGTCATCACTAGGTTCCCTAATAAAGTCCCACGGTTTCCAATATTGTATGCCGACGACACCCAAATCTACTTTTCTGCACCAGACCTATCTCCTTCCTTGCTAACCCATGTCACTAACTGTCTTTCTCACATCTCTTCCTGGATGTCCTCTCACTACCTCAAGCTAAATCTCTCCAAAACTGAGCTCCTCATTTTCCCCCCTTCTTTCAAAATCTCCACCCCCAATCTCTCTATAACTGTTGACAACTCCAACATTACCCCTTCCCTGCATGCCCGATGTCTCAGAGTTACATTTGACTCAGATCTTTCTTTCACTCCTCACATTCAGTCCTTGGCTAAAGCCTGCCGCTTCCACCTTAAAAACATCTCTAAAATTAGACACTTCCTTACACAAGACACAACTGAGATTTTAATCCACTTTCTCATTCTTTCCCGCCTCGATTACTGCAACTCTGTCCTCTCTGGTCGCCCCACCTGCCGCCTAGCTCCTTTACAATCCATAATGAATGTCTCTGCCAGACTCATCTTCCTTACACGTCGCTCTTCATCTGCTGCACCTCTCTGCCAATCCCTTCACTGACTTCCTCTTGCCTCTAGGATCAAACACAAAATTCTCACTTTGACATACAAAGCCCTCAACTGCACTGCTCCCCCCCTATATCTCAGACCTTTTCTCCATATACTCTCCCTCCCGTCCCCTTCGCTCTGCTCATGATCTCCTACTCTCCTCCTCTCTGGTTACCTCATCACACTCCCGTTTACAGGACTTCTCCAGACTGGCTCCCATCTTGTGGAACTCTCTGCCTTGCTCCACAAGACTCTCCCCTAGTTTTGAAATCTTCAAGCACTCCCTAAAGACTTTACTGTTCAGGGATGCATACAACCTACGCTAACCTTACTTTATACCAGTTCCTCTCCTCCATTGCTATCCGCTGAACCCCCTTAGCATGTAAGCCTAAGAGTCCAGCTGTTTGTAGATCACCTTCTTAAGAGCTGACTACAACAGTGCAACTCTTGGCAGGGCCCTCTACCCATTTTATCCCTATAATTGTTTTGTTATACTCCGCATTTGTTTATAGCGCTGCGGTATCTGTTGGTGCTCTACAAATAACCAATAATAATAATAATAATAAAGTTAAAGCTATGCTCTTGTGCCATTTCAGATGATAATACAACTGGTTACCATAGGATTATCCCCCAATCTCAGGCCGTAGCCTTGTGCCACTTTGATTACATGTTAAATCCTTTTAAGGAGGTGCATAGAAAAAGAAGGAAATTTTCTTTGAAAATAAAAACTTTTTTACATTGGAATGGCTCATTTTAAATTATCCAGACGTTGCAATTAACCCCCATAGAAGCAACTATATTAATTTCACTTCTCTTTCTGTGAAAAACGATTTTCTCAGTTTTTAGCAATAAACTGCATATGAAAGGAGGTTTCACAAAAAATATTCTTGCCCAAAACTCTATATCATGAAGTTTATCATGAGTGACTACAATGTAGATTTTATCTGATTTACCAGTAAAGTGAAGGCTGGTTAAATTGAAAGTAAAGCTATTATAAAAGTTTAGATATTAAAGTGATGGTAAACTCTCCCCTTTTTAAAATCAGATCGTGAATGTTAGTGATATTTTAGATTGAGTTTCATTCATCAGTTGTAATGAAGATGCGCTATAACTTACTTTTTAATATATATATGAAATTCAGATTACCCGCTCTCCGCCGCCCACTTAAAAAGTAAATTTTCCTGTGAGCTAATGGTTTGAAATGTTGTCCAATCAGCTTTCTCCCCATATGGCACTTTTGTTGTAGCTAGAGTGCTGATTGGACAACAATTCGACCATTAGCTCACAGAAAAAATTACTTTTGTAGTGGTTGGGGTATTTCAATTTCAAATCTATGTTAAAAAGTAAGTTATAGCACAACGTCATTAAAACTGATGAATGAAACTCAATCTAAAATATCACTAACATGCCAGATCTGGACTTCCTGTGGGAGGAGCGTTGAGGAAGGTGAACTCGCGCTGAGCTCTTCTGCATGTGGAGCTAACTAACAACATACACCCAGCCACGGAGCCCTATTGCTGGGGAAAGTGCTACACCCAGCCTGGGGGGAAGAAGGGTGGCGTAAGGAAGTCCGTATACTCCTGTAAAGGTTGATTGGACACAGCCGCTAATTCAGAGCTGACCGGAGAAGTCTGAAGAAGCCTGCAAGGCAGGTTGCCTGCTATCGGGCACATCAGTGCTGCAGAAAAAAGACAGACCCTACTCGATGTAATGGGACAAGTTTGACTTTTTTCAGCCAGCTGGGACATCCAGGCCGTACCCAGGGCAGGGAACCTGATATCGGAGCTGTGGACGAAGGACCTTTTCGGGAGAGTGTCTGGGAAAGTTGATGCCCTACCGTATACAGTGGCTAGTGGCCGATAAAGAACATTTACCGATCTGGAAGAATACGTTGTTACGTGGGAAATATCAGTAAACAGCGGTATCGGCACCCCCCCCTCTGAAAGACGGCCTAGACAGATGACGTCACACCGGTGAGTCCGATACAGCGCAAGGAGCTGCTGCATGAGGGCGGAGGATACAAACGTACTGCTTAGACGAAAGCGGACAGACCGAAGAATAAAAGGCGGAGGCCCCTCTGGGAGGGGTAGGTACTGGATAAAGGATGCAATAAACGGCCGTGAAGAAGTGGGGGGCTAAGTAAATGTATCTGATATTGATATGCTCAAGCTGTAACGGTAGGGCTCCTCTCACTTCAGCTCAGGAGGCTCATGGGTAAATTGGTCAGAAAGTGAATAGTAACAAAGCCCTTCGTGTCAAAATAAACAGGGCAAGAGTGGGTAAAACTGCTTGTTTGGTGTATAAGTAAATAGAGGCAACCACAGAGAGACGGAAAGTGGCGGCTACGCCTAGCTGTATCAGCCATATAAGTTACATTATCTGAATACAGCGGCCGGAGAATCACGGCTATTTACCCTGAGTTCACTGGAGCAGGGCCTGTACAGAAGGAGGATACAGTGTCTGTGCACCTGAAGTAAGAGATTTATTCCGGACTGTTATTGTCAGGTGCCGAGCCCTATCCAGGGGCGATAAGGAAACATATTGTAGACTGGTTGGTGTTTTTGGGACAGACAAGACCTGTGGTACAAAGAGATTATTGAACAATATAAGGCGCTCCAGTAGATGGTTGAATTAAAAACTGTCCCACAGTTGGTGAAACCTAAACACTCTGGACTCACCAGGATCAGAGACAGTATTTATTTATCGCTGTATAGCAGAAGTGCATTTAAAGTAGGATTACAATCTGTCAATGCCAAACATTGTAAGCTGCATTTGGATATAGTTAGTGAATATTGACAAACTTTTCATACTCAAGGCAGAGGTACTTTCCTGTTGTTCCTGTACATATAATAGAAGTACAATGATCAGGAAGTAGTAATTTTGCAGCGCAAGATTTTTTTGTATGTGCAAAATTTATTATCTTTTTTTTTTTTCTCTTTTTGCGCTATACACAGCTGGAAAATTTCTCTCTGATCAGTGAAGATATGTGATTAGAAGAACACTGTTTCATTTTGTGGTATAAGTGGATAGTAGACAGTTTATGTACCATCGTATGTATGCCAGAGGGATAGGCATGCTTAACCTATGCTAATAGCGGTATGACTTTTTGCACTATTGTTATTTCTGTGTGTGATTTTATTTGAACTGGAGACTTTTTTTAGGTCCAGTAGAAAGCATACCCAATGAAGGATATTAGGCAGAAACTCCTAAAGACGTAAGCCTTAATAGGATATAGGCTGTCGTTTAGGGGTAATTGTGTATTAATATTGCGTAGGTAGCTGGTAAGCAGAAGTTGCAACGGCTATATATATAATTTTAGCGCAAGTATCTTTCAAGGCTTAGACTACAAACATAATTTAACTGACATCGTGTACAACGCTATTTGATGAAAAATATAGCGTGGTATACACAGAGAAGCTCAAACATTTTTCTTAAACACTTTCTCAGATTATTGAATCAAAGTTAAATTTGGAGTAAACATTGCTCTAGTATTGTTAATCACAAAAGAATAATTGATAGAGGCATAAATACTAGCAGATCTCTCTCATAGGCTGAGGGTTTAAATTAGACTAGAAAAAGGCCACTAGGATTTACCGATAGGCTAAGGGAAACACAGTTTTCTAAATAGCTCACTGATTATTATACTTGCAGTGGAAAAGTGCAATACTAGCTAGGTACTAAGTTTTTAGCACCCTTAAGGAAAGAAGGGAAAAAGGTGTAGGAGAAAGGCCAGGGAGACAAGTGGCTAGAGAGGAAAGGGACCCGCAAAGGGCAACGGATAAGTACACATGGAAAAATACGTTACAAACGTGAAAAATAAATCACCAGCAATGCCATTAAAAAGAGACAAAAGACAGAAAGCACAATATGAAACTAGCACAGAATCCAATATACATAGCCCAGATAGAAATTTAGACATACAGCTTACAACAAATCAATTGGCTGATCTTATTTTACCGCAATTTGAGATTGTCAAAAAGGAGATCTCTGATTTATCTAATGAAATTAGACAATTCTCAATCAGGATAACGGAGGTAGAAAATAGGGTGTCAGATTTGGAGGATAAAGCAAATGTACAGGACCTAACGGTGACTAGACACGCAGATAAAATTAACACATTACAGTTGAAGATAGAAGACCTGGAAGACAGGTCGCGACGTAGTAACATACGTATAGTGGGACTGCCTGAAACAAAAGGGTATGAAGATCTATTGACCTTCGGTTCTGTGACATTGCCCAACTTACTAGGGATGCAAATCGCAAATGGGGCATTGCAGGTGGAAAGAGCACACAGGATTGGCCCTTTAAGGCAACCCAGAGAGAGTAACACAAGACCAAGAATGCTCTTGATAAAATACCTGAATTTTCAGTATAAGGTGAATATAATGTATCATTACAGAAAAGCAAAAACGCTCCTAATAGTCGCTAAACAAATCCTGATATTCCAGGATTTCTCCTTGGAGACATCGGTTAAAAGGCGCGCTATGGCACCGTTCTGCACAGGGCTGATTAAAGCAGGGTTTAAAGCTACGATGAGATACCCAGCAAAAATAACGGTCCTGGGCATGGACGGTGTCATAGCGCTCAACTCGGTGGAGGAAGCGAAAGCTTTCTGTACTGAGAACAACATAGAACTATGAAGTCCTCGGAGAGATTATGGGTTGCAGACAAGATCTTAAAACAGCATAGGATGGAGCAGAGAAATGGTTTCCCAAATAGGTTTGGGATTGATGGAATGGGGGGGGGGGGAGGGGGGCCTTTTCATTTTTTCTTTCCCGTGTGGGGTATCTCTTGTCATAAAAGCTGGCTATAATTAGTAGAAGATGAGTGTGTTACTCAATTTTGTGTCATGGAATGTGGGAGGGATAACCTCCCCCATTAAGCGGAAAAATATTTTAAAATTACTGAAAAAACAGAAGCCAGACATTATATTTCTGCAAGAACTACATTTGAAAGCCACTGAAATAGAGAAGCTAAAAACTAATTGGCTTGCAGAAGTCATTGCAACTCCATGTTAGTCGCGCAAATGCGGGGTAGCTATACTCTTTAATAGGAGTTTAGAATATGAGATATTAAAATTAAAGCTTGACCCCCAGGGGAGATTTATTATTATGCAAGTAAAAATAGATGACAGCATCTGGACCCTGTGTAATATATACGCGCCCAACGTGTTTGAAGTAAAGTTCTGGCACTTGATCAAAAAGGAGTTAACACCGTATCTGGGTCAGAATTTGATTATAGCGGGGGATATGAATATAACATTATATCCAGACAGTGACAGGCTTAAGGTAAGACGTAGGTAGGCATATCATAGGGAAGCAAAATTCTTCCGAAATTTTGTAAAAACGATCAAAGTTAATGATATCTGGCGCTTACAGCACCCAGATGAGCGGTCTTATACGTGCGAATCCAAGGCACATAGGAACTTTTCGAGAATCGATATGTTTTTAATAGATGAACAGTATTAAAATATGAGATTGAGACACAAATAGAAGAGATACTTTTATCGGATCATGCAATAATTAGTTTAAAGATTCTACCAGCATGCAGATCGCACCCTAATTTGAATACATTTAGATTTCCCAATTATATGTCCAATAATCCAAAGTTTATTAATTGGGTTTCGAATAAGTGGAAAGAATATATCTCACTTAACAGGGACTATATAGACAAATCGGAAATTTTGTGGGAGGCAGGGAAAGCGGTCATCCGCGGCGAGGCATATATGGTTAATCTGAATCGGAAAAATAAGGCTAGAGAGATTCAGCTAGCTAATCAGGTAAGAAACGCATATGAGAAATACCTAAACAATCCTAACACCGGTTTGTGGGAAAAATATTCCAGATCGAAAGCAGAGAGGGAACAATTTTTGAAAGAAAAATGGGCGAATAAAGAGGCGAAGTGCAGGGCTAGATTTCAAGGACTCCAGGGTGTATCGGCAAAACATCTGGCTAAGATTACGAACTTTCGCAAAAAGCGCAATATAATTTCAGTAATTAAAGAAGGCGAGAGAGTATACACCAATCCAACAGAAATCAAAGAGGTATTTTTTAAGTATTATCAAAAACTATATTCGAAGGAACATATAAATAGGGCAGGTAAAGAACAATTCTGGGACCAGGTAAATATTCCTAGAATCTCGTCGGAGGCATTGCAGCAGGTTAATGCACCAATTACGGAAGCGGAGGTGCTGAGAACAATTAAAAAAGCTAAAGCAGGTAAAGTCCCTGGACCAGACGGTCTTACTGCCGAATTCTATAAAATGACCTCAGAAATAATAGTAGGGACTCTCACTAAGCTATACAATGACTATTACCTTAAAAAAGATATGAACTCTCCGTATTTCTCGGATGCAATTATTTCATTAATTTTTAAGAAAGGGAAAGATGCGTCGAATTTGTCCTCATACCGTCCCATCTCATTATTAAATCAAGACTATAAGATATGAATGTCCCTGATAGCTGACAGATTAAAAAAAATAATATCGGATCTGATCCACTCAGATCAGGCTGGATTTATACCAGGGAGAAATTCTGCACGCAATATGAGAAGGGTGTTAACAATGGTGGATCATTTTTTTCGGGTCAAGCAGGACGCCGGAGGGAAGAGAAAGAGTCAGATGGATCAAGATATTGCATTAGTGACAATAGATTCCGAAAAGGCGTTTGACTCCATCGTGTGGGATCATCTGTTTGTGTCTCTCGAGAAGTTTGGTTTCTCCGGCTGCCTGCTTGACCTGATTGAACTGATTTACAAGAAACCTAAGTCACAATTATTAATAAACGGGGAATTATCCAATCCGATAGTTCTTGAAAAAGGCACACGCCAGGGGTGTCCTCTGTCCCCCTTGCTGTTCGACATTGCGTTAGAACCCCTCACAATATATATTAGAAACGAATTACAACCGGTAAAGATAGGAGCGCAAAAAATGCTGATTTCTCTATATGCGGATGACATTTTACTCTTTCTGCAAGATACGGCTACCTGCATCCCACAACTTTTGCTGATGATCGAAAAATTCAGCTCATTTACAGGCTATAAAATAAATCCTGCAAAATCTGAAATATTATGGTTAAATAAAACCGAGGCGAGTGAGAATACAATCTTTAAAGAAGTCCAATATATTAACTATCTTGGGATTAAAATTGGGAGGAATTGGGGTGAGTGGTACCAGCTGAACTATAAAGACTTATTTGATAATATCCAAACAGATTTAGGAAGATGGAACATGTAATATTTGTCATTATCTGTCCGGATTATATTGATAAAAACGATTTTTTTCCCCAAAGTGTTATTCCTGCTTCAAAATCTACCCTTAGTGATCAGAAAGAAAGATATAGATAGATACAATAGAGCATGCTCACTTTTTATTTGGGGCAAGCGGAAGGCGCGCATTTCCATAGAAAAGTTAAGCTATACAAAACAATTTGGCGGACTTGCTTTCCCCAATATCAGATATTATAATTACGTCACACTGAATAAATTTGGAATAGACTGCTTACTATAAGCTGGAAACTGAAATAGTGAAACCGTTTAACCTGCAGGCATTACTGCATTGCCCATACAATCGCTTACCAAGCAATGTGGCTAATCTAGTAACATTCACTAGTATTGTGTGGGCACGGCAAAAGTATTGTCATATAATGGGACAAGAATATCAGGTGTTGGCGTTGCTTCCTATTGTTGGGTGCGTAGATTTCTCACCAGGGTTACATAATAGGGTATTTCGAGAATGGCAGGAAAGGGGCCTGAGATATTTCTCACAAATGAGAACGGGGCAGGAGGGTATAATACGGACCTTTGAGAGTCTGATGACTGATTATAATCTCCCCGCTAAACACTTTTATACATACTTACAAGTTCGACATTATATAGAAGCACAAATAGCGAAACATGGTTTGGACTGGAGTCAGTCAGCTGTTGATCCAAGTTTAAAACTTTATAGGGCGGGAGTGCGCTCAATAGCTATATGGTATCAGAATATAATGAAGAGGCTAGGACAGAGACATGTTAATCAGAGCACCGAAAAATTCCATAAATATTTTGCCTCTCTACAAAGCGAAGACATTTTGGATAGCATTAAAATGGTAGAAGAAGCCACCGAGAGAATCAGTTGGCAAGAGTCACAGGCGAAACTTATTAATAATTTTTACTTAACTCCAGAGAGAATTAGTGGTTGGGCTAGAGCCCCTCAGATTAATTGTTATAAATGTAATCACGCTAATGCAAATCTGATGCATTGTTTATGGAGCTGTCCTAAAGTACATCAATATTGGCTGAGAACTCAGTTTTGGCTCAATAAATATTTAAATGTTAAAGTAAAACTCGAAGCAATACAGATATTTTTTCTCCAACGGGCCGAGAACTCAGGAGATAGAAATCTTACAAATTTGGTTATCTTGGCAGCCCGCAACCTAATATTTAAGAAATGGAAACAAAAAGAGGCGCCAAGTCTGAATGAGCTTATAAATAATATAAAATTTCAAATGATAGTTGAAAGGCAGGACTTGAAAAACACAGACAAACATTATAGAAAGTATTTTAATAAATGGAAAAATTATATTGAGTCCTGGCCCAGAGCTCTACAACGCCAGTTTCTCGACCCTCTACAGGGTTCAGTATCTTTTCTGAACCTAGTAGTGGCAGAAATCTTGCCGGCGCAATGGATAGATTAAGACATTATGAGACTTGGTAAGACAAATGATACCTTAGTATATAAATATATATAAATCCATTATTTTTTTTATTTTATTTTTTATTTTTTATTTTTTCTTTCCTCCCCCCTTCCCCCCACCTCCTCCCCCCTCCCTATGCTTACCTTCAGAAGGTTGGCCGATGTAGATAAGGTTAGTGCAAGCTGTTTTAAATGTATTAAGTTAATTGACGTAGAGATAGATCGAATGTAGAAAAGTCTGTGTGGAAGGGAACAACATAAAGGTGGTCTGAGGGTGTCAGAGAATAGCCTCTGATTATAAAGATCTCTGGGCAATATGGATATGTGTGTGGTAATTAAAGAATGTTTATTTATGTATCCAGACATATATTAGGATATCGGAAGCTTGGTAACAGTGCTTCTCTCTTTCTTTTTTAATTTCTTGTGTGTATATGACAATGCTGGATTATATATTATGTGTAATAGTAGGAGTTTTGTTTGTATAGGAGGATGCCACACTATAATACAAAATGTTATAGTTTTTTTAGATTTAGTGTGACATATTGCTTGGTTCTGTTGTATCGGTGAAAAATGTAACAAGATCTGATGTACCAAGGACCACTTGTTAATTGGTTGTGATTATTAAAAATTCCAATAAAAAAAAACAAAAAAAACATTCCAGATCTGATTTGAAAAAGAGGAGAGTTTATCATCACTTTAATTATTCACTGACTATAATTCTTTTTGGGGAGGAAAACAAGGGTACACAATTCTCAGAAGAAAAAGTTAAACAGAAATAGAGAATTAAAGGAAAGGAAGGAAAAAAGAGACGTAAGAGATCGAAAGAAGATAAAGGAAAGAGAAAAGTAATACATACATTTTAACATGTCCTGTTTTAAGTTGACCAAAATAAAACAATTTAACATTGTATACAGGCTAAACTACCTATCACATTATCTTAAATTGTCCAAAATGTTCAACTGGGATAAACATATGAGAAAACCATTGATAGGAAAATGAGCATCTCAAATAAGCAAAAATATCTTATAGTTCTGATGTTTATAATTCAGTCCGAGAAACACTTCTTGCATTTATTGTGCAGGAAATGTAGTTTGTTCTAACCTGAAGCCCTTCTATTTTCTATGCAGACATCAGCTATGTCAAAGCCACCGGAAGTGTCAGCCGACGTTGAATCAACAGCAGTGACCACAGCTCCAAATGTGGAAGGACAGGTAGGCATTGGAATGTTTGATAATCAGACATTGGTCCTTACATTGGTCTGATGATACTAGCTGTATTCATAAAAACTGTACCCATTTCTTGTGTTCTCTGATTATATTTTTTATTAACGTATGAAGGGGCATGTTTTGTTCCCCACTGATAAATTATTTGTATTCATATAGCCATATCTTTAGAGGGAGAATTAGTACTGCATATTTTCTAAACTTACTAAATATCTGTAATGTTTTTGTTAATGGATAAATGATTATATTCTCTGCTTTATCAACCGCCAAAATCCATGCATTAAAGGGACAGTGTATCCTATTTTTTTCTCCCCTTTAATTTGCTCCCAATGATCCATTTTACCTGCTGGAGTTTGTATATAGCTCCTTTGTCTTTATAATGACATTTGAAATAGTTGCTTTTGTCTGTTGTATCCCTACCTATACTGAAAGTTTCTATACTTAAAGGGACATGAAATAAAAAACATTTCTTTCATGATTTAGGTAGAACATACAATTTTAAACAACTTTCTAGTTTACTTCTATTATCAAATGTGTTTCATTCTCTTGCTATCATTTGTTGAAGTAGCAGCAATGCCCTACTGGCTTCTAACTGAACACTTGGTGGAGCCAATGGCAATCGGTGTATATATATATATATATATATATATATATATATGCAGCCACCAATAAGCAGCTAGAACCTTTGCTACTCCTGAGGTTACCTAGATAAACCTTTCAGCAAAAAGATAACAAGAGAAGGAAGCAAATTAAATAATAGAAGTAAATTGGAAAGTTGTTTAAAATTGTATGCTCTGTCTAAATCATGAATGTCTAATTATGACTTTACTGTCCCTTTAAGTATAAGCTAAAGAATAGCTAAGTAGAAGCCAGCAGAAGAAATTACACTCCTAGTGGTAGGTAGGAAAGATAAGTAATAAAATGTTAATTCTCAGTTGTTCTCTCTAAGGGCCTGATGATCAAAGATTCGCCTACTTGGAGAGATTTTGTAGTGCAGACTTCACAGGGGCTGAACTCACTGAATGCTCAAAGAAAAAGGGCGGACATCTCCCGCATTGCGAGAGATCTCTCATTTCTGTATCTGAAGGAGAGATAAGCCCAGTGCAAAATACAGGGAGTGCAGAATTATTAGGCAAGTTGTATTTTTGAGGATTAATTTTATTATTGAACAACAACCATGTTCTCAATGAACCCAAAAAACTCATTAATATCAAAGCTGAATAGTTTTGGAAGTAGTTTTTAGTTTGTTTTTAGTTATAGCTATTTTAGGGGGATATCTTTGTGTGCAGGTGACTATTACTGTGCATAATTATTAGGCAACTTAACAAAAAACAAATATACAGATGGCCCTCGTTTTACAACGGTTCAATTTACACAGTTTCAGAATAACAACCTTTTTTTCCAGTCATGTGACTGCTATTGAAAAGCATTGAGAAGGCAGCAGTACATTTATTAAAATAGCCAGTAGTTGGAGCTGTCCGCTTGTGTTGCAGTAAAGCCAAGCAAGCTGAAATTAATCAGCTTAACCAGACCTGAGCTATCAAGCAGATTTCAAAGGAATAAGATCTTCCTGTCTGTAAATCAGTCCTGATTGGAATGCATAGAAAGAACTGTTTGCAGAAAAATGCAAGTGAAGTCTGTGTTGTGTGATTATTTTATTAGGTTTATAATGCTGTTTAGCAAATGTTTTTGTTCATTTAACTTAGTTTAATTATATATTCTGTGTTGTGTGATTATTTTAGTAGGTTTATAATGCTGTTTAGCATTTAAAGTCTTTATTTCAAAGTTTTAAAAATAATGTATTAGGTGTTACTTATGACAATTTTGAGAGTGGCCTGGAACCTATCTCCCTCACTTCCCATTGACTTACATTATAAACTGGGTTTCAATTTACAACGGTTTAGATTTACAACCATTCCTTCTGGAACCTAACCCCGGCGTAAACTGAGGGATACCTGTATACCCATTTCAATTATTTATTTTTACCAGTGAAACCAATATAACATCTCAACATTCACAAATATACATTTCTGACATTCAAAAACAAAACAAAAACAAATCAGTGACCAATATAGCCACCTTTCTTTGCAAGGACACTCAAAAGCCTGCCATCCATGGATTCTGTCAGTGTTTTTATCTGTTCACCATCAACATTGCGTGCAGCAGCAACCACAGCCTCCCAGACACTGTTCAGAGAGGTGTACTGTTTTCCCTCCTTGTAAATCTCACATTTGATGATGGACCACAGGTTCTCAATGGGGTTCAGATCAGGTGAACAAGGAGGCCATGTCATTAGATTTTCTTCTTTTATACCCTTTCTTGCCAGCCACGCTGTGGAGTACTTGGACGCGTGTGATGGAGCATTGTCCTGCATGAAAATCATGTTTTTCTTGAAGGATGCAGACTTCTTCCTGTACCACTGCTTGAAGAAGGTGTCTTCCAGAAACTGGCAGTAGGACTGGGAGTTGAGCTTGACTCCATCCTCAACCCGAAAAGGCCCCACAAGCTCATCTTTGATGATACCAGCCCAAACCAGTACTCCACCTCCACCTTGCTGGCGTCTGAGTCGGACTGGAGCTCTCTGCCCTTTACCAATCCAGCCACGGGCCCATCCATCTGGCCCATCAAGACTCACTCTCATTTCATCAGTCCATAAAACCTTAGAAAAATCAGTCTTGAGATATTTATTGGCCCAGTCTTGACGTTTCAGCTTGTGTGTCTTGTTCAGTGGTGGTCGTCTTTCAGCCTTTCTTACCTTGGCCATGTCTCTGAGTATTGCACACCTTGTGCTTTTGGGCACTCCAGTGATGTTTCAGCTCTGAAATATGGCCAAACTGGTGGCAAGTGGCATCTTGGCAGCTGCACGCTTGACTTTTCTCAGTTCATGGGCAGTTTTTCCACACGCTTCTTGCGACCCTGTTGACTATTTTGAATGAAATGCTTGATTGTTCGATGATCACGCTTCAGAAGCTTTGCAATTTTAAGAGTGCTGCATCCCTCTGCAAGATATCTCACTATTTTTGACTTTTCTGAGCCTGTCAAGTCCTTCTTTTGACCCATTTTGCCAAAGGAAAGGAAGTTGCCTAATAATTATGCACACCTGATATAGGGTGTTGATGTCATTAGACCACACCCCTTCTCATTACAGAGATGCACATCACCTAATATGCTTAATTGGTAGTAGGCTTTCGAGCCTATACAGCTTGGAGTAAGACAACATGCATAAAGAGGATGATGTGGTCAAAATACTAATTTGCCTAATAATTCTGCACTCCCTGTATGATATGAGAGTTTTGTTACACTTACATTGTGCATTGTATTTTATATTACTTTACACTTCAGATTGGGTCCTTTCAGTATTATTACATTTAAGCTTTGCACTTTCTATTTTAATTTAGAATTAGATTTAGTTCCAGCAGTAATTGTTTTGAAAGTTTCTGTGTTACTTTAACAAATTAAGATCATACGTTGTATATTTCTGTGTATCTTTTACAACTTACTTTGTATTTTCTCTATTGTAAATTAAAACACAGAAAGTGTTAGGTACAGGTGAGTTCCCTGGGCTGAACAGGGGAGTTCCCAGTGTATGACTTTCTGTATAAGGCATTTCTCATCTCTCAGACTTCCAGGTTCCGCCATTTTTCTTAGAAAATTCAGTGAGTACAGCCCATGTGAAGTTGCACTATAATTTTTATCCAAACTAGAGAATCTTTGCTTATCAGACCCATATAAAATAATGCAGGCATTGGCCCTTGGAGAAGTATAGAAAAATCTGCATTTTAAGAATTTTATTAAGGCCTGCTGAGCTAAAGCTCTCAGCTCAGACAAGATTATAAATAAATAAATAAATAAAAATATCCTCCAGCACTGCAAGATTTCTAGTGAATTTCTCAAAAGGCAAATTTTGCTATACTTCTCCAAGGGGCATTCACTGCATTTTTGTATGTGAAGGAGAGACAAGCCTAGTGTAATATAGCACTGCATGACAGTGTTCTGCTGCATTTAAACGTTATGCTTTGTAATTTATATTGCTTTACACTTCAGATTAAGTTTTATTGCATTTAAACTTTGCACTTTCTATTATGTATTTTATTTTGTATACAGCAGTGTATTTAGATTTGTGATTATACAAATTTGGATTATGATTTCACAGTTTCTTTGTAACTTTAACAAATTAGGCTCATGCTTTGTATATTTAAGTGTATTTTTTTTTTACAAATTACATTGCACTTTGTATTTCTTTTCTTCCTAAATGGAAAGTCCACAGCTGCATTCATTACTTTTGGGAAATAAGAACCTGGTCACCAGGAGGAGGCAAAGACACCCCAGCCAAAGGCTTAAATACTCCTCCCACTTCCCTCACCCCCCAGTCATTCTTTGCCTTTTGTCCCAGGAGGTTGGCAGAGAAGTGTCAGAAGTTAGTTTTGTCTCTTATGGAGGGTAGTACGCTTCGACATGGGACGGGAGCTTTAAAGGGACAGTCAAGTCTAAAAAAAACTTTCATGATTCAGATAGGGCATGTAATTTAAAACAATTTTCCAATTTACTTTTATCACCAATTTTGCTTTGTTCTCTTGGTATTCTTAGTTGAAAGCTAAACCTAGGAGGTTCATATGCTAATCTAAATGCATTTTGAAAGTTTTTCACCACTAGAGGGCATTAGTTCACGTATTTCATATAGATAACATTGAGCTCATGCTCGTGAATTTACCATGGAGACAGCTCTCCATGGTAAAATGCAAGTCTGTCAAAAGAACTGAAATAAGGGGGCAGTCTGCTGAGGCTTAGATACAAAGTAATTACAGAGGTAAAACATGTATAATTATAACTGTGTTGGTTATGCAAAACTGGGGAATTGGTAATTAAGGGATTATCTATCTTTTAAAACAACAAAAATTCTGGTGTTGACTGTCCCTTTAAGTAATCCTATCAGTCTCTCAGTGATCACCTGGATGAAAGTTAGTCTGGAGATGCAGGGAGAGTCTTTCTGCGAAACCATCCCGACTCATATTAACAGCTCCACAAGCAATCAGCATTGTTGAACTTCGCTTTGCTGCCTGCTTTCTTCTCTCAAGTCCATGGCGGAGGCGCTGCTACGGTTCGTCACACTTGAAGGGCCGTGTTCCTGTTCCACGGCGTAGATT
This sequence comes from Bombina bombina, assembly GCF_027579735.1. NCBI lineage: Eukaryota > Metazoa > Chordata > Amphibia > Anura > Bombinatoridae > Bombina > Bombina bombina. The sequence goes on along the minus strand of NC_069509.1, from coordinate 91,804,925 downwards.
CCGGTAAGATTGTTTCATTTTACTTCATCAGAATGTACTGTAACTTAAAAAATGTTTCCCGTAAGGAACTATCTTGCGTGACTTATTAAGTAAATATAGGGCCTCAGTAAATCTCCTTTGTTATCTTGGAATCGAGGGTTAATATCTCCCGAGGGGGATTATTGAACAGGGTTTTTTTTAATCATATTTGTTATGTGATTCAATCTGCTAATATGTAGTGTTAACTGGGCTCTTGGCTTAGAACATAAAGGTCTTTGGAAGTGACGCGACCTTATGGTTGGGCGCGCTTTTTTTGGACTGTACGGTTCACCTTGTGACGGGACGTGTTTAAGTTCTGATCTTCCATTTCCGCATTCCTGACCGTGTGGCGACTGAAAAATTAGAGTCTGCTAGTGTCTGGTTCTAGGAGGTTGTGAGTGCCCCAGCCATTGTGGGTGTCAGCTACCGTTTAAGTTTTTTTTCTTTAGTCCAATATTATTATATTCTCTATCAAGCTATGGAGGATTCTGATGCTGAGACTGTTCAAATTTTAGATTCAGATTCTTCGACTTGTGAAGAATGCGAATTGGCCCCGTTGACACAGGTCAATCAGTTATGTTCGATATGCCGTATTAGAGCGCCCTGTTCCTCGGGCTTGGGGAATCAGGGGTCTGCTGAGCCATCCACCGCTGAGGGTTCTGTCCTCCGAGAGGCAAGTTCCCTACCACTCCCTACTACTACACATGCAGGTAACCCAAATTATGTTTATCCCTCCTTACAGGGCGGCTTGTTCCCCCTGGAGGTTGCAGCTCGTTTTCGCTTTCACATATTTTTGGAGATTATGCGCTTGCAAAGTCCAGACGTTTATTTGCGTTTGTGCTCGTGCCCGATCGTCCCAGGTCTACCGGCGTTGGGTGGGCCTATACAGTTTCCTGCTGGTGTAGCTGTCCCTCAGTATTATGCCTTTTGTTACAGAATAGCTCGTCTTCACCTTTTACTCAGACACGTTTTTGAGTTATTAGAGGATCCTTAACGGATACAGGAATCCGCAGTATTCTACTTCGAATGGCTCACCTCATTAGACATGATGGGATGACGTAATTTCCAAATTGTCTGCTTATTGAGATCTTTCCCAGTTTTTTTGTTGGAAGATCAGGTTCCATTTGGCTGGCCCTACAGGTATGCCTGTTTTCTTCCTGGGTGTTAACCTACAGGTTGCCTTATATTTTCTTGTATCCGGTTAGGATGTCTTTTAATTTCGATTATGTCTTTCCTTCGGGAACTTCTGGGATTGATTCTCTCTGGTTGCTTCTTTGGAAGTTTAAGGGACACGTTAGTCCTATGTTTGTTTGTTTTACTTCCCCTCTGAGGGAGGATTTTGGCAACTTGACAGTTATGTCCCCAGCTGCGACTGGTCCTGCTGGGATTTAGATCTGGCACCTGTTCTGCCTGGCTGGTCCGGTTGGCCGCTGAGTGCTCACATTATTATTTGTGTGTTTTCTTGTTTTTCTTTACAAGTTCAGCTAAGCACTCTAAAGGATCTGTATGGCAGGGAGGATTGTGTCAATCCTTATTCAGCCTTCAATCTGGTTGACCGGGTCAGTGGAGTTCTGCTGCGTCACTCTTTTTGCTCCGATTTCCTTTTGGGCCTAGAGTTTCTTTCCTCTCTTGGGAGGATTGGGGGCTTAGCGCTTCCCTACCGCCGTTTTGGGTGGTTTGGCCTTCTAAGGAATTGTCCTTGGATTGTTCCTGCTGTTGTTCTCTTCTTGAGACCTTTCAGACTTCGTCCGTTCCTCGGGTTCCTTAAGGGGATCTGGTTCCCTTCGGGAGTTGGTTCCTTTGTAGGGACATGGGCAGTGTGGTCTCTTTGAGCTCTGTTTAGGGTTTCTTCCCTGGAGCTGGGGGATGCTCTGCATCCTTCTTTCATCTTCTCCTCTGATTTTATGGGGGTGATGTGGAGACTAGCCTTTGCTCGAGTGACTTTGTCCTCGAGGTATCCCTCTTTGCTGCCTTAGCTCCTTGGAGCGTTGGACTCTGGCAAGGGGTGGTCTCGTCCTTTGTTCAGGATTTGCACGTTTTTCTCATTGTCCATTTTACTTTGGACATTGTATGGTTGTCTCCCGGGGGTCTGGTTTTTATATCAGACGGGGGATTTCAGTTTCCGGGTTCTTGTTTTTTTGGGGGCTCGGTCCTCTCCTCATTCTGGTCCTTCCGGTGGCTGAGGTTCTCACTCAGTGTTGCCTTTGTGGATCCCGTTGCGGGTTGTACCGGACTGTTAGGATCTAGAGCTGGTCCGGGGTTCCCCAGTTCCAGGAAACTTGGGCTGTGTCCTTTGGTTGGACTAGTTGACCTGGTTCAGTTGGCCAGGTTTTTTCTGGGTGCCGATGCACCTTGCGCTTGCCTTTCGCCTATTGGTCGTTTTCCCTTGGTCGGCTTGCTGAAATAGTGTGACGGCTTCACTGCTCTGCAAGCAAAGGTTCACTGTGGAATCACTGCAGCTATGGCACCTTGTCTGTGTGCTAGCAAGTTAAAATCTTCAGGGGATTTCTTCCAGGTCAGGGAGTTTGGAGATGTTCTCTCGATTCAGCATATAGCTGTGTCCTGGGGGCAGGTGCTCTGTCCTTCCGGCCCTTTTACCGGCCCCGCTTTGTCTTTGGGGGGGGGGCTCATAGACTTCTTTTGGAAGTGTGGTCCCTATCTTAGGGCTTCTCCTGTTTTCAGGAGGGTGGAACAGACGGGTTAACCTATTTCGGAGAGAGGTACGCTCTCTGGGTTGTTCTGTCCATCTGGAGAGTTGCTGACTCCGCTTTGAGTCTATGTTGGGCCTTTAGCTAGATCTCTAGGTCCACGGCCTTTTCGATGGTCTCCATGTGGTGTTTCGGTTTGGCATCCGAGCACTGTTGTAATGGCTGTGCCATGTTTCTGCACGTTTTTTGAGCTGGGGTTTTTCTGGTCCCCTGGTTTCAGACCTGCCGATGCTTGGGCTGGCCCGACTGGAGGGTGTGGGAGAACCCTTTCTCTGTTCTGCTACCTGTTTCTAAACCTTGTGGTTTCTATTTGGATTGGGCGTTGCCTCCCCTTGTTGTCAGGACCCATTTAGGTCTTGCGAGCTTGGTTGGTTTTTTTTTCCTTTTATGGCGTTTGTGGTGACCTTTCGGTTTCCATTTGGTTCTTCCTTGCCTTATTCCTTTGGGTGTTTCGGCTGGGGTTCCCTTTGCTAGTAAAGGGTGTGTGGTGGGGAACCGATTTTTGGGCGACTGTGTCTCCGGGAGGACTGTTGGCTCAGTTGAGTCTGATGTTGCGGTTTCTAGCCAGGTTTCCGGGCTATCTGCTGGTCAGTTTCCTTGGGGCCTTTTCTCTTCCTGTTTTCTCGGCTTGGGACGAAGCAGGTTTTTTTTTTGTTGGGTAGTGGTTTCCAGGCCTGGTGCCTTCAAAATGGGCCGCCTATTGTACCCTCCCGTTTTAGCATTCAGTGTCCTCTATAGCTTGGGTATTGTTTTCCCAAAAGTAATGAATGCAGCTGTGGACTTTTTCCATTTAGGAAGAAAACTTAAATTATGCTTACCTGATAATTTTATTTTCTTCCGAAGGAAAGAGTCCATAGCTCCCCACCCGTCCTTTTTTTTTTTTGGTTCAATAATTTTTATTGGTATTTAAGTTTCAAAACATTACATCAGAGAAAAAGAATTTAAATTTAACATTTGAAACACATTTTAAAATGCAATAACAATTGTTGTCAATCAAGAGCTTATCTATGAAATACTTCCATACAAGAAAGAGAAAAAACAAACAAAAAAAACATACAGTCAACCTTTAGTCATCAAGAATCTGTCCATCAAAAATGCTCCACATCTGGGTGGAGAAAAAAAAAGAAAAAAAAAGGGGGGGGGGAGGGGGGAGGGAAAGAAGAAAAAGGAGGATTATGTAAGAGGTTTTTATCGGGAATTCAAATGCACCCTTAGGCTATTGCTAGCGTATATGTTTTTAGGCTTACCTAGTATCTTCCAGACTAGAGAGACCTGTTCCCAGATAAAGAACATGTCAGTAAAAAAATCCTGGTTTCCCACATAGTAGAAGTATTGTTTTTCCAGCTCCAGAATGTGCCTTACTTCTGCTAACCACTGTGTGTGTGTCGGAGTGTTTTGGGTTTTCCACATTCTGGGTATCAATCTCTTTGCGCAAGCTAACATCAGTTGAAGGAGTCTTGTGCGATACAAGCAGTGTAGAGGTGGGATGATATTAAGCAAAATGAGTTTAGGGTTTAAAGTGATGTCTAGCCCTAGAATTGTATTAGTATAACCCTTTATCCGTTGCCAGAATTCAGACAGGAGGGGGCAGTCCCACCAGATATGTGTCATGGTACCCGACCCTCCACAACGCCTCCAACAAGCTGAAGAGGCATTAGGGTAAATATATCTAAGAAAGGAGGCGCCACAATAGTGTGAGATCGTAGATGAAAGAGACCCCCACAAAACGATACAGAATCACTTACTAGATTTCAAGCACTTGAGAAGTGCCTGATGAAAGCACTTGAGACGACACCTGATGAAACGGTTGTTGTGACCAGGAAACGCGTAGTGTATTAGGTTATAATAAACTTAATTGTTATATTTTAACCTGACTGTCATCACGCTTGTTTTATTACATTGTTTTTACCAGCCGATTTTTATACCTTCACTGGCTTGAGCTTTTTTACGAGCTGTATTTTTCCCAGATTGGGATTTCATAAACTAGTTTGGCTCATCTCCTACTCCAGTACGTGTGGGGGACTCTGAAGTTAACCCTTTGGCTTCTCGATCGTGAGGATAAGCTCGCTGGACAGCTTTCAATGGTTCAGTCTGCATCTGTGGCACTTCTCAAGTGCTTGAAATCTAGTAAGTGATTCTGTATCGTTTTGTGGGGGTCTCTTTCATCTACGATCTCACACTATTGTGGCGCCTCCTTTTTTTCTCCCTTCTATCTGCAGATCGTCGCTGGTGCCATCAGCCTTGGAAGGAGTGCTTGCTGCCGCACACCCGCTATATAGTGGACATTCGGAGGAATATCTCCATTACATGGATTGTGTATGAGGACTATACATATTATCTTTAGTACTTGGGTACCTTATTGTATGTATCCTGGCTTGCTATAAAATACTGCTACCACTGTGTGTTTTCAATATCACTTGTATTTATAGTCATTTGTCTTTAATACACATTGTGGTTCGATACCATCATATATATTGCTGGTTATTAACATTCCACATGTATATACACATTTTTATTTAGTTTTGTGGATTTTTTGCTCTTTGTTTGAAGGACATCTGAGCACATCCCAATAGTTTAACACTGTGTATTACGGTACATTTTGTTCACATTTATTCACATCATTTATTTGTTTTTTTACATACATGCACATTATTGTGAATTTATTATTATTATCCCCTATTTAGTTTGGTGGATATTGTAACCATATTACATCACCTATATTGATAGGTGTTTTCCTTTGTTGAAGGATATATAAAAGATTTATCTTTTCGCACGCACCATTTTTAGGCGCCTTCACTTATCTACATCACTTTTTGTTTTAAATATATCTAAGACGCTGGGGTGTCAGGTACCATCGGGTGAGTATTTTGTAATTCATTTCGGATATGAACAGCGAGGTAGAGGCAGAGTGTGACATTTTGAAACTATTCCTCCAGTCCTCATCTATAATATTTTCTATCAGTTCCGTTTCCCATTTCCCAATGAAAGTAGGGCGCTGATCTGGGAAAGACCTTCTTAGCATTTTATAAGTTAGTGAGAGATGGGCTCGTTTACACTCGGGGTTTGTACATAACTTCTTAAATGTTGTCAATGGCCTAAATACATTAGTTTTATGTGTGTTGTCAGAAAGCGTGTGTCGTATCTGTAGGTATGAATACCAGCTATGGAAGGGTGATCCTAGCTCATCCTGTAACTTTAACCTATCTTTGATCCCTCCCGACTCTACCATGAGGTAAATTGGAAGATTATGTAAGTGCTCCTCCTTATTTATATGGGTAAAAGAGGGATTTTGCATAAAAATCTGATTGTTCAGCATAGGCGAAATTGGGGTGGAAATTCCCGCAATGTGTGTTATCACATAGTCCCATACATCTAGGGTAGCTTTAATATAATTGTTCCGATATGCTAATTGAGGTCTGTGAAATTTGGGCATCCATGCGATGTCTCTCATAAATTTAGTCTTCAGAAGAGTGCTTTCAATTTGCACCCACAGGGCGGAATCAGCGGAGTGGGTCCAAGAGATCACTCTAGCCAAATGCACAGCTCTATAATAGTTTAGGAGGTTCGGAGCGTTAAGTCCACCATCCTCTTTGTGCATGTATAGTGTCTGTTGGGAAACTCTGGGTTTTTTGTAGGACCAGATGAATGAGTTGATCATATTCTGTTGGGCTTTTAGGTATGAGGCCGGCAGGACCATCGGCAATGTCTGGAATAGGAATAAATATTTTGGTATTATCATCATTTTTATAGTGTTAACCCTACCCATCCAAGATAGATGACCCTGCCTGTGCCAACCTTCTAGTAGGGATTTTACTGAATTTTGCAGGCTAAGATAATTAATTTGAAATAAATCTTGGTGAATGTGTGGTATCGTTAACCCTAAATATTTAAGTTTATCAGCAATCCGAAAAGATGTCTGATATCTTACAAAGTCCATGTCACTGTGGGGTAAGTTCAGTAACATAATACCCGATTTCTCCATATTAATGGAGAAGTTAGATACCTGACCATACTCCTCTAGGGTTTGTAACAAAGCAGGTAGAGTAGTAGAGGGGGATTGAAGGGTAAGGATCACATCATCAGCAAAAGCAGGCATTTCTGATGGACGTGGTTAAATTGTAAGCCTAATATATCCTTATTATCCCTTATTTTGATAGCCAAAATTTCTATGGTTATAGCGAACAATAATGGTGACATTGGGCACCCCTGGCGGGTTCCGTTAGTGATTGGGAAGGGTTGGGATATGGTTCCATTTACTCGGACTCTAGCTTGTGGGTTGGAATATAACGCTTGGATCCTGGCCACAAAGGCTTCAGAAAAGCCGAACTTTGACAGGGCCCCCCACATAAATTGCCAGCTGACCCTGTCAAAAGCCTTCTCTGCATCGGTCGACAGAAGCACTAGAGGGGTCTTGTTGTTATGCGCAGTCTGTAGGGAATGTAGAACTCTAATTTTGTTATCCTTGGCTTCCCTACCCTTGAGGAAGCCTACTTGATCTGGGTGTATGATCTTGGGTAAAATTATATTAAGACAGTTCGACAGTATTTTAGCATAAATCTTTATATCAGTATTTAGGAGTGATATGGGTCTATAGTTACCCGCCAGGGTTCCCACCTTATCCGTCTTTGGAATTACTGTGATGGTGGCTTCTAGCAGGGAGTTGGAGAAGGCCTCTCCCTTGTCTATTGATGTAAATAATGCGTGTAGTGGAGGATTTATCTGTGATTGGAGCAATTGATAGAATTTGGCCGATAGTCCATCCGGCCCAGGAGACTTCCCATTTGGGAGTGCTTTAATTGTGTTCAGAATCTCTTGGGTTGTTATAGGGGCATCTAGAATATGGCTATCGTCCTCTGAGATTTTGGGGGTCTCTAAAGTATTAAGATAGCGCGTGATATTGTTAATATTTTCCTGATTTATGTTGGGGTTAAGGTTGTATAGTTTAGTATAATAGGATATAAATGTATCCGCTATTTCTTCGTGCTTACTGACCATTCTGCCGGAGGGATGTGAGATAGACCTGATAAATGAGTTGTACTGTTGCTTTTTAAGTGACCTCACCAATAGGCGCCCAGCTTTGTTGCTTTCTGCAAAAAATTTGGCCTTAGTGGTTAAGGCCCTCAGGTGTGCTTTTTGGGTTAGAAATTTATTAAGGCATTCTCTAGCTGAAGTGAGGTCTGAAAGCTTTTGGGCTGAGGTCGGGTCAGTCTTATGTAGCCTATCTGCTATGGCCAAGGTGTCAGTTAGAGATGTGAATTGGGCCTTCCTCATTTTTCGTATTTTAGCCGTGTGCTTTATTAGATACCCCCTAATATAGCATTTATATGCTTCCCAGTTGTTCCCTGCAGATGTATCTTCTGGTTTATTATTAAGAAAAAAATCATCAGTCGCCTTGGTCAACTCTTCCACTGTTTCCTGATTCGTCAGAATGGTCTCATCTAGTCTCCAGTTCAGAGTGTTTATCGGTTTAGTGGGCCACTGGAAAGTAGATAAAACCATGCTATGATCCGACCATGGGGTATGTGATATTTTAGATTGGACTAGGTTAGTTAAGAGCGTCTGACTGCATAATATGTAATCTAGCCTGTAGTAGGAATGCTGAGGGTGAGAAAAGAATGTATAATCTTTCTGTGTGGGATGCGCTATTCTCCAGGTGTCGAACAAAGAGATAGAATATAGAGCAGCACAATTGGCTTTTAGAATTTTATTACTGAGGTATGATTTCCCTGTGGAATTGTCTATGGAAGGGTGCATAGTAAAATTGAGATCCCCTCCTAAGATAATTGGGCCTTTGGAGATATCTAGGATGGTATTGATAACTGATTTATAGAACCTGGGTGTGGGCCTATTTGGGGCGTAGACATTGACCAAAGTGACTAGGGTACCGTAGCACAGCCCTACCAGAATTAGCAGTCTTCCCTCTCTGTCTGAATATTTCTGAATTAATTCGAAGGGGACATTACGCTTAATTGAAATACATACACCATTTTTTCTGCTTAAGCCTGAACTAAAAAAGTGCTTGTCAAAATAGCGCGTGGCTAGGTGGGGTTCATTCTGTCTCTTAAAGTGGGTTTCTTGTAGCATAACTACGTCAATTCCCTTCTTATGGAAGTCGAAGTATGCTATAGATCGTTTTTCAGCGGATAAAAATCCTTTTTCATTTTGACTTGCTACAGTAACAGTGTTCATTCCCACAGTTTAGGATCTACAGGCAAGTTCAGTGGACGCAAGGATTTCTCCTCTTAGTCGTTCACGGGTAAAGGGTAAGAGAAAAGAGGGAAAAAAAGGGGGGGGAGAAAAGGGAAATTGGAGGAAACAAAAGATATAAATAAGCTATAAATTGTGGACAGAGCTTAATTTGGTGTAATATCTAATAGTTTCACAAACAATGGTATGGAAGGATATATAAATACAATAAAATACGAACTTGAAAAACTTTCAACAGGTGAGTCAGAATAACAAGCTAGGTGGCTACATACATTGCGAGTATTGTATTCAGCACAACATAAAAATAGCAATCTAAAGTGGTTGTAACTTAAATACAGTTTTTATACTTAATAAAACTACTTTTAACTAGGGGGTACACCCATACAATTTGAAGAGATATTTCGTGAGCATACATTCTTATATTGTCTTATAGTATTCATCACTAACAGTTCAATTTCTCAAGATCTATATCTAGCTGTTCAAAGTGTATTAGATCAGTCGCACCTATGCACACCCACGGTGCTCCTCCTCTACCTTTGGCCACAGCCGGGCTAGATTGTAGTTATACCGGGTAGAGTTAGGCAGATCCTCCCAAAAGTACTCAGAGGTGCGAGAGAGCCAACACATGGCAAAAACAAAACACTAACAATGATATTAATTCAATAACTAAGAATGGTCTGACAAAAACATTATATAGCTAGCTCTTAGGTAACCTAGACTAAGTAGGCAACTAATAGGTAAACTTCTCCTTACAGGAAATCCTGTTAAAATGTATTGGTTAAGTGAAAGTACAACTGATATTAACCTAAGAAAACATCAACTTAAAACAGCCATTACATAATTACGATTGGCTTGTACACAGTTCAGCAGAACACTTGCGAGGGAAATACTTGCCACTTTCCTTTACGGCTGCTGCGGCAAACCAGTTTTCTTCCACATAGTGTTGGTAGCAAGCGGTGTCCAAGCTCTGACATATAAGATCTAACATAGTCAGATAAAAAGGACATAGCATATAATAGGATAAAAAACAGAAGGTCCTAGCATGGTCAGCCTGGTTGTATTAAGTCAGTATCCACTGGGCTGATCTGTTTCCTTTTAAGTTGACTTGTTGACTTTGTCGGCCCAGGTCTTCTCTGCGTTTTGGGGGCCGTTTTTCCCATTAGAGGATTTTGAGGTGGTAGTTCCAAATCTCCATTTGGGGCAGGGATTCCCATCATGTGACAGAACTTTTCAATATCAGATAAGTTTTGGCATTCAAATCTCTTCCCATTTTTAGTGGAAATCACTGAGGTGGGAAATCCCCATCTGTAAGGGATCTTCAGTTGCTGAAGATGAAGTGTTAAAGCCGAAAATTCTCTCCTTTTTTGCAATGTCCTTGTGGATAAATCCTGAAAGGTCTGTATACGGTTTCCTTGGTATGACACTGTTTGCTGTTTTCTGGACAAATTATATATATCCTCACGATGTTGATAATTTTGGAATCTAACAATAATGTCTCTGGGTGGAGAGTCGTTGTCAGGTTTGGGGCGCAGGGCCCTGTGTGCCCTATCTAGGATAACATTAGACAACTCCACATCTCCTGCCCCAGCCATATCTGAGAAGAGACCTTGTAGGAATTAACGTATTTAGTTATTTTGTACTGTTTCAGGAATGCCTCGAAATCGTAAGTTATTGCGTCTGGTGCGATTTTCGAGGTCATCCAACTTATCTTCCATTTCTGCAAAGTTTTGGTGTTGGTGCGTGACTTTAGAAGTCAGATCTGCCATCTTCTGAGAGAAAACGTATTCATGTTCCTCTAGTGAGTCAACTCTGCGGCTCAAGTCTGAAATGTCCTTTTCTTTCATGTAATTAGCAAGAGTCCATGAGCTAGTGACGTATGGGATATACATTCCTACCAGGAGGGGCAAAGTTTCCCAAACCTTAAAATGCCTATAAATACACCCCTCACCACACCCACAATTCAGTTTTACAAACTTTGCCTCCGATGGAGGTGGTGAAGTAAGTTTGTGCTAGATTCTACGTTGATATGCGCTCCGCAGCAAGTTGGAGCCCGGTTTTCCTCTCAGCGTGCAGTGAATGTCAGAGGGATGTGAGGAGAGTATTGCCTATTTGAATGCAGTGATCTCCTTCTACGGGGTCTATTTCATAGGTTCTCTGTTATCGGTCGTAGAGATTCATCTCTTACCTCCCTTTTCAGATCGACGATATACTCTTATATATACCATTACCTCTGCTGATTCTAGTTTCAGTACTGGTTTGGCTTTCTACAAACATGTAGATGAGTGTCCTGGGGTAAGTAAATCTTATTTTTTGTGACACTCTAAGCTATGGTTGGGCACTTTGTTTATAAAGTTCTAAATATATGTATTCAAACATTTATTTGCCTTGACTCAGAATGTTCAACTTTCCTTATTTTTCAGACAGTCAGTTTCATATTTGGGATAATGCATTTGAATTAATCATTTTTTCTTACCTTCAAAAATTTGACTCTTTTTTCCCTGTGGGCTGTTAGGCTCGCGGGGGCTGAAAATGCTTCATTTTATTGCGTCATTCTTGGCGCGGACTTTTTTGGCGCAAAAATTCTTTTCCGTTTCCGGCGTCATACGTGTCGCCGGAAGTTGCGTCATTTTTTGACGTTATTTTGCGCCAAAAATGTCGGCGTTCCGGATGTGGCGTCATTTTTGGCGCCAAAAGCATTTAGGCGCCAAATAATGTGGGCGTCTTATTTGGCGCTAAAAAATAAGGGCGTCGCTTTTGTCTCCACATTATTTAAGTCTTATTTTTTCATTGCTTCTGGTTGCTAGAAGCTTGTTCTTTGGCATTTTTTCCCATTCCTGAAACTGTCATTTAAGGAATTTGATCAATTTTGCTTTATATGTTGTTTTTTCTCTTACATATTGCAAGATGTCTCACGTTGCATCTGAGTCAGAAGATACTACAGGAAAATCGCGGTCTAGTGCTGGAGCTACCAAGCTAAGTGTATCTGCTATAATTTTTGGTATCTGTTTCTCCAGCTGTTGTTTGTATTGCATGTCATGACAAACATATTAATGCAGATAAAATTTCCTTTAGTACTGTTACATTACCTGTTGCTGTTCCGTCAACATCTAATTTTCAGAGTGTTCCTGATTAACATAAGAGATTTTTTTTTTTATATCCATTAAGAAGGCTATGTCTGTTATTTCTCCTTCTAGTTTACATAAAAGTCTTTTAAAACTTCTCTTTTTTCAGATGAATTTTTAAATGAACATCATCATTCTGATACTGATAATGGTTCTTCTGGTTCAGAGGTTTCTGTCTCAGAGGTTGATGCTGATAAATCTTTGTATTTGTTCAAGATGGAATTTATTCGTTCTTTATTTAAAGAAGTATTAATTGCATTAGAAATAGAGGATTCTGGTCCTCTTGATACTAAATCTAAACGTTTAAAAAAGGTTTTTAAATCTCCTGTAGTTATTCCAGAAGTGTTTAATCTCCCTGATGCTATTTCTGAAGTAATTTCCAGGGAATGGAATAATTTGGGTAATTCTTTTACTCCTTCTAAACGTTTAAGCAATTATATCCTGTGCCATCTGACAGATTAGAGTTTTTTGGGACAAAATCCCTAAGGTTATGGGGTTGTCTCTACTCCTGCTATATGTGCTACTATTCCTACGGCAGATAGTACTTAATTTAAGGATCCTTTAGATAGGAAAATTGAATCCTTTCTAAGAAAAGCTTACTTATGTTCAGGTAATCTTCTTAGACCTGCTATATTTTTAGCGGATGTTGCTGCAGCTTCAACTTTTTGGTTAGAAGCTTTAGCGCAACAAGTAACAGATCATAATTTTATAGCATTATTATTATTCTATAACATGCTAATAATTTTATTGGTGATACCATCTTTTGATATCATTAGAGTTGATGTCAGGTATATGTCTCTAACTATTTTAGCTAGAAAAGCTTTATGGATTAAACTTGGAATGCTGATATGTCTTCTAAGTCAACTTTGCTTTCCCTTTCTTTCCAGGGTAATAAATTATTATCTCAACTGTTTCTGGAAGGAAGGGAACTTTTTTACCAAAGGATAAAAAATCTAAGGTAAATTTACGTCTAATAATCATTTTCGTTCCTTTCCTCACAATAAGGAACAAAAGCCTGATCCTTCATCCTCAGGAGCGGTATCAGTTTGGAAACTATTTCCAGTTTGGAATATATCCAAGCCTTATAGAAAACCTATAGCCAGCTCCTAAGTACCCATGAAGGTGCGGACCTTATTCCAGCTCAGCTGGTATGGGGCAGATTACGTTTTCTTCAAAGAAATTTGGATCAATTCCGTTCTCAATTTCTGGTTTCAGAACATTGTTTCAGAAAGGTACAGAATTGGCTTCAGTTAAGGCCTCCTGCTAAGAGATTTTTTTTTTCTTTCCCGTGTCCCAGTTAACACAGCAAAGGCTCAGCATTTCTGAAATGTGTTTCAGATCTAGAGTTGGCTGGAGTAATTATGCCAGTTCCAGTTCTGGAACAGGGGCTGGGGTTTTATTTTATCTCTTCATTGTACCAAAGAAGGTCAATTCCTTCAGACCAGTTCCGGATCTATCAATATTGAATCGTTATGTAAGGATACCAACATTCAAGATGGTTACTGTAGGACTATCCTGCCTTTTGTTTAGCAAGGGCATTATATGTCTACAATAGATTTACAGGATGTGTATCTGCATATTCCGATTCATCCAGATCACTTTTAGTGTCTGAGATTCTCTTTTTAGACAAGCATTACCAGTTTTGTGGCTCTACCGTTTGGCCTAGCCTCAGTTCCAAGAATTTTTTTCAAAGGTTCTCGGTGCCCTTCTTTCTGTAATCAGAGAACAGGGTTTTGGTATTTCCTTATTGGACGATATCTGGGTACTTGCTCAGTCTTCTCATTTTCGAAGAATCTCATACGAATCGACTTGTGTTATTTCTTCAAGTTCATGGTTGGAGGATCAATTTACCAATCAGTTCATTGATTCCTCAGACAAGGGTAACCTTTTTAGGTTTCTAGATAGATTCAGTGTCTATGACTCTGTCCTTGTCAGACAAGAGAAGTTTAACATTGATATCAGCTTGTCAAAACCTTCAGTCACAATCATTCCCTTTGGTAGCCTTATGCATGGAAATTTTAGGTCTTAGGACTGCCGCATCAGATGCGATCTCCTTTGCTCGTTTTCACATGCGACCTCTTCAGCTCTGTATGCTGAACCAATGGTGCAGGGATTACTCAAAGATATCTCAATTAATATATTTAAACCGATTATACGACACTCTCTGACATGGTGGACAGATCACCATCGTTTAGTTCAGGGGGCTTCTTTGTTCTTCCGACCTGGACTATAATCTCAACAGATGCAAGTCTTACAGGTTGGGGAGCTGTGTGGGGGTATCTGACGGCACAAGGGGTTTGGGAATCTCAGGAGGTGAGATTTCCGATCAATATTTTGGAACTCCGTGCAATTTTCAGAGCTCTTCAGTCTTGGCCTCTTCTGAAGAGAGAGTTGTTCATTTGTTTTCAGATAGACAATGTCACAACTGTGGCATACATCAATCATCAAGGAGGGACTCACAGTCCTCTGGCTATGAAAGAAGTATCTCGAATTTTGGTTTGGGCGGAATCCAGCTCCTGTCTAATCTCTGCGGTTCATATCCCAGGTATGGACAATTGGAAAGCGGATTATCTCAGTCGCCAAACGTTGCACCTGGGCGAATGGTCTTCACCCAGAGGTATTTCCTCAGATTGTTCAAATGTGGGAACTCCCAGAAATAGATCTGATGGCTTCTCATCTAAACAAGAAACTTCCCTGGTATCTGTCCGGATCCCGGGATCCTCGGGCGGAGGCAGTGGATGCATTATCTCTTCCTTACAAGTGTCATCCTGCCTATATCTTTCCGCCTCTAGTTCTTCTTCCAAGGGTATTCTCCAATATTCTAAAGGAATGCTCGTTTGTCCTGCTGGTAGCTCCAGCATGGCCTCACAGGTTTTGGTATGCGGATCTTGTCCGGATGGCCTCTTGCCAGCTGTGGACTCTTCCGTTAAGACCAGTCTTTCTGTCTCAAGGTTCTTTTTTCCATCAGGATCTCAAAACCTTAATTTTAAGGTGTGGAGTTTGAACGCTTGATTCTTGGTCAAAGAGGTTTCTCTGACTCTGTGATTGATACTATGTGACAGGCTCGTAAATCTGTATCTAGAGAGATATATTATAGAGTCTGGAAGACTTATATTTCTTCAGGATGGTTTAGATAAAGGTTTGTCCGCAAGTTTCTTGAAAGACAAATCTCTGCTCTTTCTGTTCTTTTTCACAGTAGGATTGCTAATCTTCCTGATATTCATTGTTTTGTACAACCTTTGGTTCGTATAAAACTTGTCATTGAGTCAATTTCTCCTCCTTGGAGTTTGAATTTGGTTCTGGGGGCTCTTCAAGCTCCTCCTTTTGAACTCATGCATTCTTTGGTCGTTATATTACTTTCTTGGAAAGTTTTGTTTCTTTTGGCCATCTCTTCTGCCAGAAGAGTCTCTGAATTATCTACTCTTTTTTTTGTGAGTCTCCTTTTCTGATTTTGCATCAGGATAAGGCGGTGCTGCGAACTTCTTTTGAATTTTTTACCTAAGGTTGTGAATTCTAACAACATTAGTAGAGAAATTGTGGTTCCTTCATTATGTCCTAATCCTATGAATTCTAAGGAGAAATCATTGCATTCTTTGGATGCTGTTAGAGCTTTGTAATATTATGTTGAAGCTACTAAGTCTTTCCGAAAGACTTCTAGTCTATTTGTCATCTTTTCCGGTTCTAGAAAAGACCAGAAAGCTTCTGCCATTTCTTTGGCATCTTGGTTGAAATCTTTATTTCATCATGCCTATGTTGAGTCGGGTAACACTCCGCCTCAAAGGATTACAGCTCATTCTACTAGGTCAGTTTCTACTTCCTGGGCGTTTAAGAATGAAGCTTCGGTTGATCAGATTTGCAAAACAGCAACTTGGTCCTCTTTGCATACTTTTACTAAATTCTACCATTTTGATGTGTTTTCTTCTTCTGAAGCAGTTTTTGGTAGAAACGTACTTCAGGCAGTGGTTTCAGTTTGAATCTTCTGCTTATGTTTTTTCATTAAAATTTTATTCTGGGTGTGGATTATTTTCAGCAGGAATTGGCTGTCTTTATTTTATCCCTCCCTCTCTAGTGACTCTTGTGTGGAAAGATCCACATCTTGGGTAATCATTATCCCATACGTCACTAGCTCATGGACTCTTGCTAATTACATGAAAGAAAACATAATTTATGTAAGAATTTACCTGATAAATTCATTTCTTTCATATTAGCAAGAGTCCATGATTTTTTTTGTATAAAGCACAATTATTCCAATTCCTTATTTTATATGCTTTCGCACTTTTTTCTTATCACCCCACTTCTTGGCTATTCGTTAAACTGAATTGTGGGTGTGGTGAGGGGTGTATTTATAGGCATTTTAAGGTTTGGGAAACTTTGCCCCTCCTGGTAGGAATGTATATCCCATACGTCACTAGCTCATGGACTCTTGCTAATATGAAAGAAATGAATTTATCAGGTAAGTTCTTACATAAATTATGTTTTTCAGGTCTGCACATTCCTCCTTTATACATATCTTAACCTGATCTATTAGAGCTTTTATGGCCGTATAGGTAATAGGTGGTTCATCAGCTATTTCAGTTGCCTCAGGTGACGAGCATCTGGAGCTTTCAGAGCAATCTTCCCTTTCTTCCGAGACATTGGGATGTAAAGGAGTTGAGCCGCTCTTGTGTTTATTTTTATCCACTTGTTTAAAGAAGGCGCTAACGACCTCCTGCGATTTTTGAGGTGTTTTCTGTGGTTTGTCTGATTTTACTAACCTTTTTTGCGACATTTCTTGACTATAGGTAATTTTATAATTACAGTAGAATAAGCCTTTAGTAAATGAGCCTCACTCCCCAGGGAATTTACTGTCACAGAGTGATCTCGGAAAAAGGTAAGCGGATATGACATTAAAGACAGCGGGAAAGGGGGGGGGGGACTGAGGCTAGATCCAATAGCTCTATAGAACTATGCACCTTCTGTGGGCCCATTTTTTTTTGTTATTTGGAATCAAGTAATGATAATCCTCTATCCTCCGTTTTATATGTGATATGGGTGTGACCAAGGCAGTCTCTAAAGTTCCAGTAAGCAGACCTGCAGAGTCGTTACGTGAGCCGTGTGGTTAGAAGTTGAGCTAAGGGCCTAAACAGCAATTTGGGCCCTGCTAGGTCTGCTGGTATTTCTTTCAAACACGTAGACATAGAGTGATTTTAATACAGGACTGGCATCACTTAATGTGTCAGACGTTTATTGTAGAGATCACAAGCAATGAGATGGAGCAGTCCTTGCTTATTTTAAACAGTTTATGTTATTGTGTGCAGGGCCCTGCACTATTTAAAGGACAAATGAACCTTTGTTATAAATTATATTATAATAGATCCGTTATGCAGAATATCTTTAAGAGCTTGTTGTCAGTGTCAATTCAGGGCTGCTGTCCTATAAGCTGTGTAAACCATGCTGCTTTATTGTTGCATTATAGGCCCTTCTTATGCATTACATACTAAGGACTAGCAGCGTAGTACACAGAGGTGATAAACTTTATATTTTTATATCATGGTTGCTTTCAGAAGTTTTTTCAGCCAACTGATTACTGCTTTCTTAGAAAAAAGTCCTCAACTACTTTTTAGGATGCTGCTGCTGTTAACTTTTCCCAATAGGCACACCGTCAATAAATGCCCCTTATCTGCCAGTTATATCACTTTTACCTCGCATCTCATTAGGGTAGCTAGTTTTCACATAGGAGAGATACATTGTCCTCTTGTCAATATGCTTACCGGCAGCAAGGTCGGGCATATGTAGCTCATCTCCTGCGCCCCGGATCGGAGCCCCGGCCCTCCGGAGCTGCAGCTGACAGAGTCGTATGTGAGGGGTTCTCTCTCGGTGCCGCAATGGTTGGCGGTAATACTTCGAGTGCGTTTGACGATGCAGATCAGCCGCCTGATAAAAGATGGAGTATAGGCTGAGCTGCTGTTCGTCTGACAGTCGGTAACTAGCTGCGTCACAGGTCCTCCGTGCCTTGTCCTGCTGCGAATCACTGCAAGTACGAGTCGGGAAAACTTTTAAGTGGCATCTGTTGGGTCCCGCTAGATTCACAAAGCTGGATGCATCTCCGTGATTCAAAAAAGAGCTGAATAGCATAGGTTATTTCTCATAGCTCCCAGCTTGTTACAAGAGCCTTAATGTTTGGCGGCCATCTTGACAGACCGCTCGCTCCGCCTCCCCCACCCGTCCTTTTTTATGTGGGGCGTCTTTGTTTTTTATTCTTCTGGCACCTTTTCACCCTGATATTTCTTCTACTCTTCCTTGTTCCTCGGCAGAATGACTGGGGGATGAGGGAAGTGGGAGGAGTAGTTAAGCCTTTGGCTGTTGTGTCTTTGCCTCCTCCTGGTGGCCAGGTTCTTATTTCCCAAAAGTAATGAATGCAGCTGTGGACTCTTTCCATCGAAAGAAAGAAAATTATCAGGTAAGCATTTAAGTTTTTATTTAAAATTCACTGAAAAACTGACAGCTTCAGTATCCCAGAGAGCTTTGTTATTTCTAGTCTATGGCATGGAGAGTCCACAACGTCATTCCAATTACTAGTGGGATATTCAACTCCTGGCCAGCAGGAGGAGGCAAAGAGCACCCCTGCAAAGCTGTTAATTGTAACTTCCCTTACCCATAATCCCCAGTCATTCTCTTTGCCTTTGTCAATGGAGGATGTGCTAAGATGGTGTCTGAAGATATTTCATCCTTTTATGGGTACTTTTCCCTGCAAGCAAGGATTAGGGGCTTTGCTGTGTCCATGGAAATCTCTTTAGTAAGAGTAACAGTGGCTTTTACCAGTTTGAAGGCAGCGAGGTGGTCTTTGCTTTATTTCTAACATTATTGCTACTCCTTCATAGAAAACCAGGGTTGGTTACTCTGCTCTTTCTTTTTCTTCAGGTCCCTGATAGAGAGTGGAGTGTCTATCACACCTAAAGAAGCTGTTCCTGCCCTGCAGCTTGATTCACAAGTCTCTGTCAGAGGTTGGCTGACTCTGTCATACCTAAGATTTGATGTCTGCCCCACAGCTGAGAAGAAAGAAGACTTCTAACAGTGAGTCCTGTTTTCCTGCCCTCATGGCTTGTGGCCTAATAGTGGCATATTGGGGGTGAAGGGACTTTTTCTTATTCATCAAAACCCCTGTGTGGGTGTTTATCATTGGCTTAATTATCCCTCAGCGGCTGTCTCTTTAATAAATACAGAGGACGACAATGCCGGTATTAAGGGTCTGCCTTTTTAAATTTCTTTATGGGAATTTACAAGGGATATAGGCGAGTATGAATTTACTATCCTTGTTAATGTTAAGGGTTCTTTACATATGATCACAGTTACAGTTGCCTGGGCAGTCAGGGACTTTTATTTTGTGTATTCCCCTATGACCTATTTAAGGCTGGGTCAGGAGGAGAGGGTTCCAGTCATATTTAGGATCGGTACAATAAATGGTACCTAACTTTACATTATTATGAGTATAACGACAGAACCGCCAGTAGGCGGAGGCAAAATTTTAAAATAGTAATTTTGGAGGCCGGCGATGTAAAGCAGGCTAAACAAGTTCTCAGTGTGTATGGACTCTACTGTGTGGTTTTTGCGCGATTAAACGCGCGCTGTAAGTACTATGCAGTTTCCTGAGATTCATGTATCCTAGTAGGGATAGAAGAATATTGTGGTAAATATGGCTGCACATTGCATTACTGAGAGAGCGTGATAGAGCGGGGGATAGTAGGACCTCCTATTCAGCGGATTTTCACTCCTGTATGGTTATCTGTTTTTAACAGGCGATCGCATTCGCGCCTTAAGAATTTTTAGCCCTGCTCTCCCGCACCTGCTTTAGGCTGATTTGTATATAGGGGGTGTTTTATTTTAACCCTGTGGTGTCTGTGTTATTTCAGAGAGAGCTGATACTTTCGGCTCCGTATCAAAAATGTGTATTGTTTTACATTTTAGTCTGCCATACGTACTGAGGATTCGCTGGTGTTTGCCGCTATATAGTGGCGACTGAGGGGATTTTTTATAATTTTTCCTCATTGCTCTACTATAGTGGTTTTTTTTTGCTGTTAACCCATTCCTAGTACAATGGTCTGTTTAATTTGCCAATGTGGGGGCATAATCATATGTACTTTGGGTTGAGTTCATGTAGATGCTCTATATTGTATAGCTTAGTAGGCTAAGGGGGATATTTATCAAAGCGTCAACTATGTTGCATTCGCCGGCATCAATACGCTTGCCTAACATCGCCAAACATCGCGGCCGCGGATCTCAATACGCTCTCCTTATTTTTAAAAAAAAGCCTTCAAAAACACGCGCACCAAGTACTGGGCGATGAGCATCGGACTGTTGTTAACTAGCAGTCATCGTACTTGCGTCTATTCGGCTTTTCCCCAACTTTATTTATAACATTTCACTAAACGCCGCCACTATACTAAAATGTTTAACCCCTATCCCGCCACTCCCCGACACAGCCGCAACCTAAATAAAGTTGTTAACCCCTATCCCGCCGCTCCCCGACACAGCCGCCACTAAATAAACTTATTAACCCCTAAACTTCTGGCCTCCCACATCACCACCACTAACTAAACCTATTAACACCTAAACCGTAAGCCCCCCACATTGCAAAAAAACTAAATTAAGCTATTAACCCCTTTTTTATTTTTGATAATTCGGTTTGTTATTATTCGTAATTTAGTGTTTGTTTTTTTGGTAACGTAGTGTTTTTTTTTGTAATTTAGGACTCTGTAATAATGTTTTATTGTATATTTAAATAATTTTAGTAGGGTTAGGTTTTTTAATGTGTAATTTAGTTTATTTCATTGGT
This sequence comes from Bombina bombina, assembly GCF_027579735.1. NCBI lineage: Eukaryota > Metazoa > Chordata > Amphibia > Anura > Bombinatoridae > Bombina > Bombina bombina. Next base: position 91,784,058 of record NC_069509.1, on the reverse strand, counting down.
AGTTTAATTTAATTGTAGTATAATAGTTAGGGTAGGTTAATCAATAGTTTTTAAAATAGTTTATTTTAATTCTACAGGTAAGTTTTAATTTATTTGAAGATAGGGATGTTGTAATTTTAATTTAAAGTTAAGGGGTTGTTAAGTTTAGGGGTTAATAGCTTAATTTAGTTTTTTGCGATGGGCTGACGGTTTAGGGGTTAATAGGTTTAGTTAGTGGTGGTGATGTGGGAGGCCAGAGGTTTAAGGGTTAATAAGTTTATTTAGTGGCGGCGGTGTCGGGGAGTGGTGGAATAGGGGTTAATAACATTATGTAGGTGGCGGCGATGTCGGGGTGGCAGATTAGGGGTGTTTAGACTCTGGGTTTATGTTAGGGTGTTAGGTGTAAACGTAACTTTTTTTTCTACCATAGAAATCAATGGGGTATGCTTCATTCTCTTGCAGCATCAAACATAAGCTTTCGGTGCTTTCATACTCCCATTGATTTCTATGGCATCCGCGGCCTCAAGGGTGGCGGCTTGAAAACCGGTATGATGCGTCCGAATAGCTGCGAGCGTACCTGTTAGAAGTTTGATAAATTGGAAAAAGGGTCAAATAGAGCCGAACGTGTATTCGAAACATCTGTAATGACGTAAGCATCGATCTGAGTCGGATTGAGATCGCGGGATCGTATGTTACGTCACAAATTTCAACATTTGACGATCTTGAGGCTATGATAAATAGATCGGATCAATTTTGCAACAATTACGATGCGGAATTCCGGCGTATTTTCGGTTGACACTTTGATAAATATTCCCCTAAGGATCGTTTGAACATTTGTTCTCTGGTTTTGCCTCCTAGTACTGCTTATTTATACTCAATTTATATGTTTATTGGGTATGGACAAGAGGATAACCTTTTCATTTTTTATGGTAACCTAATAGGCATTCCAATATTTGCTGGTGGAATTTTAGGTATTTTTAAGCTTTTATGTTTGTACACTTTTTTTTCTGTACCGTACATAAACTATCTGTGGTTTCTTAGCCGTTGTTGCCATCTTGTGGCAGTCAATGGTAATTTGGTTTCTGCAGATATTCTTCTTTCTTTACAGGAAAGAATAAGTCTATTTGTTTATCCTTTTTTCTACTAACCCGCAGATAGGATGCTTTCCTCTGGTTTAGAGGTTAATCCTAGTGATGGTATCAAATTGAGCCTTTTACCTGGTGTTTACCGCCATTTGGTGGTAGTTTAATTGTAAACTTGTTTAAAGTGAAGGTAAACTTTCAAGAATGAGTGCTCGGTTTTTAAAAATACTATTAAAAACAGGGGCACTTTCATTCATGAAAGTTTACATTTTACTTGTTTTCTAAAATACTTACCTTTTCTTCTTGAAGCTGCTCCAGCGCGTCACCAGCCCGTCGCAAGCTTCTTCATATGTCAGCAATGACTATTCCGACATCCTCCAATCACGGCTTCCCCCCTGAGGCAACATTGCCTGAGGCAACGCCGTGATTGGAGGAAGCCGGTTTTGTCATTGCTGGGTAAGTTAACCAGGAAGAAGCAGGTGGGGGCATCGTTTCAGAACAAAAAGGTAAATATTTTTAAAATCCGGTGCAATGTCAATTTTCATGAATGAAAGTACCCCTGCTTTTAATAGTTTTTTTAAAAACCGGCCACTTTCGGGGGGGTGGAGCTTGGCCACGCTAGCTGATGGCTTCACATTAACTTAACTCTGAAGCCCTAATACTCTCATATAAGGCTATTTGTGACTCACAGCTTCTGTTATCGGGCTAGAACCTCTTAAAACGTAGGCAATCAGCTACAGCACCTAATACTTGAAGCGTATACCCTGTGCGAGCCGGACTGCGAGTGACCCTTTTGCTGCGCGATTGGGCCTACCCGGCGGCGGAGCACGTTGGGTGCCCTATGCTGTGCTCTTGGGCTGCGGAGGAGACAAATATTCTGCTACTACCACTCTCTGGGCAGACGAGGAATCATAGCCCGAATCCCCTTTAGTATTGAGCAGAGAGAGCGGCAGAGAAGGCGGCGGCCTGCATCGACGCAAGAGACAGCGACAGGACTCCTCAGTAGGCCTCAGAATTGCTCTCGGCTTTCCTACATGGATATAGGGAGGTAGGTGCAACAGACCCTCCTAACCAGAACTGAGCAAGACGTTGCTGGAGATACGCTGGGTAAACTGACACATCCGCATAACGGTTGGGGTCGGAGTGGATTTCAGGGACATTTTGAGGGGCATTCACTGACCGATAAGACCCTAGACACACCATTCTAAAGGGACACAGACTTGGCCCGGGCCTGCTAGGGCTCGTTGACACGAGAAAAAAACATACGTCAGTGCAACAAAATACAAAGAGAATCACAGGGCAATTCCCAACGCTCATAACTGGAGAAATAATTCTCATTTGCACACAAAAAGGCCTAGTTGGGGATGTCCAATAAAAGATATACAAAGACAACTAAGGGCTCTCAATCCACTAACATGGACAATTATCTGATTCCACCAGATCCACCTTCCTGTCCCAGCAGAGAATCGGCTGAGGCTGGCAGACATGAGACCTTATCTCTAACACAGAATGACGAACATAGGCAACATGGATATGAATAGGACATTAAGCATTTATCTTCAAAAGCTGATATTAAAGAAGCTATGTCAGATGTTAAAAACATGTTTGGTGAACTCAAGAAGGATATTGTGGCAGTGGAGCACAGGGTCGTTCAAGTGGAAGAACTGCAGGAAACCTTGCGCTCTGACCTTCAACACCAAGCTAGCTGCATACAAGTCCATGACGCTACGGTACATAATTTGACTGATAGAGTAGAGGATCTCGAAAATAGAAGTCGGCGGAACAACTTGCGACTTTGAGGGATCCCAGAGTCTGTCAGCTCCCCTGATATAAGTCAATATATTCAAGAACTATTCAAATTTATTAAGAACTCTCCTACTGCAGCAGATGTTCAGGTGGAACATGCACACAGAGCTCTGAGGCCCAAGCCACCAGCAAGGGCTCCGCCCAGGGACATTATTATCAAGTTACTATCTTATAAAGATAGAGAAGACATCTTAAGGCACTCCAGGAGCAAGCATCCCATTATGTATGATGGGGCGGAAATACAGGTTTTCACTGACCTATGTCCAACTACGCTTCAGAAGCATAGAGATCTGCGCTACATAACATCTGCACTTAAAGATCAACAGATCCAGTACAGGTGGGGATTCCCCACTTGCATCATTGCCACGAGGAATGGAACAATTGCCATCTTCAGAACGACAACAGATCTCCAGGCTTTCAACCAAGCTTTGGGCTTGCAGATAAGACCACTGGGAATGAGAGTGAATCCTGTTCCAGGCAGACCTGAAGCAGAACATGGTGAAGGAGAGATCCGGCCTATCTAAAAATATTCATGTTGAAACTATACCACATTGCCTGAGAAATTCGGACAAATGGCGGAGTTTCAAGCCTGACAGGTTGTGAACCCTGTTGTCCCTGGACTTTCAAGCTCAAGGTACTGGTGCACCTTCTGGGACTCCTCACGCTGGACATTAACTGTTGAAAAAGTTGTTTGATAACTTTTAAATTGGAGGGAGAGGGGCCTTCTTGTGGGGATTTATTGTCATAAATGTTGGGAATCTGCATTGTTCCCTTTCTGATATCATCCCATACAGCTGCATATGCGTCTGTCATATGGTTTTTACACTACCCACTTTAGAGATAAAACATATCATACACCATATCTGAGGGGTTCGCCTTCACGAAGGTAATACATTCGGAATAAGATATACATGAGGGTGGAGACCACAGGAAACACCTTTACAGGCCAGACCCAGGTATCTTGCTTTTAGTATACGGCAAAGTGATAATGGGGTCAGTACATTAGATTATATGTATTCAATACACTTGGTAGGGTCCATGCACCAGTATGTAATAAGTAAACTAATATGTCACAGGCTGACAAATATTGCACTTTTGCTGGAGGGGGGACCACATGCTCAGGGTTGACTGGGGGTTACGGGAGCTGAAGGGGAGAGCGGGCATGCAAAACATAGCCTGACTCGACATTGATTGGTTCCCACACCTTGGGACATGTAAGGAATTGATGTGGGAGGAAGATAGTGGTATGGGTCCCACTTACATAATGTCTAAAGAGGGAACAGCTGCACATACAGAAAATATGGCCACGTGTCTAGGGACACCATTTGCTGAGAGGTATCCTGTGATTATTGATATGCTGTATGACCTAGCCTATTTGTTTATTTATTGTTCATTTTTATGGTTCTAGTTTTTGTGTGAATTGTTTTTTTTTCAGGGTTACAACTACCTACAATTATTATTACCTAAATCTACATTCCAATAGATGAGAGTATTGGGGTTACTACTCCTTGTTTTACATTTCCATTGTCCTTTCTCCTTTGAGATTGACATATTGACTTACACTCTTGATTTCTTTTGCTACTCCCAGGGGTGTTTGGTGTATTAAGCGCACCTTAGGTTTTACTTTACCTTTGGACACTACTTTCTTCTACAAGATACGACGAGTCCACGGATTTCATCCTTACTTGTGGGATATTATCCTCCTGCTAACAGGAAGTGGCAAAGAGCACCGCAGCAGAGCTGTATATATAGCTCCTCCCTTCCCCTCCACCCCCAGTCATTCTCTTTGCCTGTGTTAGTAATAGGAAGAGGTAAAGTGAGGTGTTAGTTTTAGTTTCTTCAATCAAGAAGTTTTTATTTTAAATGGTACCGGTGAGTACTATTTTCCTCAGGGGGATATGGAAGAAGATTTCTGCCCTGAGGTTGATGATCTTAGCAGATGTAACTAAGGTCCATGTTGGTTCCCCCAAGACTTCTGAAGGTAATACAAGAGACATCTTCAGTGTGGAGAACGGTTTCATGCTACAAGCAGCATTGAGGTATGTGCAGCCCTTTATTTCTGAGGAGACTTGGTATATCAGAACTGGCTGACATTTATTTCCCTGCAAGGGAAGAGGTAAGCAGTAGACCTGGGGTATTACTGAGTAACCTATGCTTAATTTATTTTATATGACATATTGGGCCAAGCATTATAATGGTAACCGCATTATAAAGAGACACTGGGAGGAATATGCTTAACGTTTTTATTTTTTCATAAACAGTTGGGCCACATTTTGAGAGTACTTAAGGGGTTTAATAACATCCACATGGCTTATACTCTGAACTGCTTCACCATGCGGTTGTTCAGGCCTGTTTGACCATCGGACATGATGGGCGAGGCTTAATTTCGCGCGCTCATACTCGCACTTTACTCTGGCTGAGAAGGCAGCAGGCATTAGCTCCGGTTGAGCCTAGACTGGTGTTCTGTGAACCAGATCGTTGTAGAGTCATTTTGCAGTACCCTGGGGGCAGGTAGGCGCCACAGCAGAGCTGTGGAGAGGTGCAGGGGTTATTTTTGTCAAATCTAACATATTTGTGACTATAAATACCTTTTTAGAGGTTAATTTCTCCCCTTACTCTTGGGGTGCAATCATTTCTGGAGCAATTGATTAGGTGAAGTTACTTTTTAAGGGTAAAATCACGTTTTGAAGCAGTTTTGGAAAAATTGTGCGCTTTTTTATTTCTTAAAGGCGCAGTACACGTTTTTCAAATAAGTGTTTAAATCAATAAATAAAGTGTTTAACAACTATTGTGGTTATTACTAGTCTGTTCAACATGTCTGACATTGATGAATCTCATTGTTCTATAAAGTGTGCCTAAGGATGATTCTCAATCTGAAGAGAGCCAGGATATGCCATCCAATTCTCCCCAAGTTTCACAACCTTTAACTCCCACACAAGCGACGCCAAGTACCTCTAGTGCGTCTAATTATTTTACTCTGCAGGAGATGGCTGCAGTTATGTCAACTACCCTTACAGAGGTATTATCTAAATTACCAGTGTTACAGGGTAAACGCAGTAGGTCAGGTATTAATGTGAATACTGAATCCTCTGATGCTTTATTGGCTATTTCTGATGTACCCTCACAGTGCTCTGAGTTGGGGGTCAGGGAATTGCTGTCTGAGGGAGAACTTTCAGACTCTGGAAATGTGTTACCTCAGACAGACTTGGACGTGATGTCCTTTAAATTTAAGCTTGAACACCTCCGCCTGTTACTTCGGGAGGTTTTAGCGACTCTGGATGATTGCAACCCTATTGTGATACCACCAGAGAAATTGTGTAAAATGGACAAATATCTAGAGGTGCCTACTTACACTGATGTTTTTCCGGTTCCTAAAAGAATTTCGGAAATTGTAAAAAAGGAATGGGATAGACCAGGTATACCATTCTCTCCCCCTCCTAATTTTAAGAAAATGTTTCCCATAGCAGACACCATTCGGGACTCGTGGCAAATGGTCCCTAAGGTGGAGGGAGCTATATCTACCCTGGCTAAGCATACAACTATACCCATTGAAGACAGTTGTGCTTTCAAAGACCCTATGGATAAAAAGTTAGAGGGTCTTCTAAAGAAATTATTTATTCATCAGGGTTTCCTTTTACAACCTACGGCTTGCATTGTTCCAGTAACTACTGCAGCAGCTTTTTGGTTTGATGCTCTAGAAGAGTCTCTGAAGGTTGAGACTCCATTAGATGACATTTTGGATAGAATTAAGGCTCTCAAGCTAGCTAATTATTTTATTACTGATGCGCTTTTCAAATTGCTAAATTAGTGGCGAAAAATGCAGGATTTGCCATTCTAGCGCGTAGAGCATTATGACTCAAATCTTGGTCTGCTGATGTGTCATCAAAATCTAAGCTTTTAGCTATTCCTTTTAAAGTTAAGACCCTATTCAGGCCTGAATTGAAGGAAATCATTTCTGACATTACTGGAGGTAAAGGCCATGCCCTACCTCAGGATAAATCTGTTAAGATGAGGGGTAAACAAAATAATTTTCGTTCCTTTCGAAACTTTAAAGGAGGACCCTCTGCTTCCTCTTCCTCCACAAAGCAGGAAGGGAATTTTGCTCAATCTAAGTCAGTCTGGAGACCCAACCAGGCTTGGAATAAAGGTAAACAATCCAAGAAGCCTGCTGTTGCTACAAAGACGGCATGAAGGGGCGGCCCCGATCCGGGACCGGATCTAGTAGGGGCAGACTTTCTTTCTTTGCTCAGGCTTGGGCAAGAGATGTTCAGGACCCCTGGGCGCTGGAAATCGTGACCCACGGATATCAACTGGAATTCAAGGATTTTCTCCCAAGAGGGAGATTTCACCTTTCACGATTATCTGTAGACCAGATAAAAAGAGAGGCGTTCTTACGCTGTGTAAAAGACCTCTCTACCATGGGAGTAATTTGTCCCGTTCCAAAACTGGAACAGGGATAGGGGTTTTACTCAAATCTTTTCGTAGTTCCCAAAAAAGAGGGAACTTTCAGGCCCATTTTAGATCTCAAGTGTCTAAACAAGTTTCTCAGAGTCCCATCGTTCAAGATGGAGACTATACGAACAATCTTACCAATGATCCAGGAGGGTCAATATATGAATACCGTGGACTTGAAGGATGCTTACCTTCCTATCCCTATCCACAAGGATCATCATCAGTTCCTAAGATTTGCCTTCCTGGACAAACATTATCAGTTCGTGGCTCTTCCCTTCGGGTTGGCCACAGCACCCAGAATCTTCACAAAGGTTCTAGGGTCTCTTCTAGCGGTTCTCAGACCGCGGGGCATAGCAGTGGCGCCTTATCTGGACGATATTCTGATTCAGGCGTCAACTTATCATTTGACAAAATCTCACACGGACATAGTATTGTTTTTCCTGAGAACTCACGGTTGGAAAGTGAACATAGAAAAGAGTTCACTAGTTCCACGGACAAGGGTTCCCTTCTTGGGGACTCTTATAGATTCGGTAGACATGAAAATATTTCTGACGGAGGTCAGAAAAACAAAGATCCTAAATACTTGCCGAACACTTCAGTCCATTCCTCGGCCATCAGTGGCTCAGTGTAAAGAGGTCATTGGATTAATGGTAGCAGCAATGGACATCATTCTGTTTGCCCGCTTTCATCTCAGACCACTGCAGCTACGCATGCTCGGACAGTGGAATGGGGACTATGCAAATTTATCTCCTCAGATAAATCTGGATCAAGAGACCAGAGACTCTCTTCTTTGGTGGTTGTCGCTGGATCATCTGTCCCAGGGGACATGTTTCCGCAGACCCTCGTGGGTGATAGTGACAACAGACGCCAGTCTTCTGGGCTGGGGTGCAGTCTAGAATTCCCTGAAAGCTCAGGGTGTTTGGACTCAGGTGGAGTCTCTACTTCCAATCAATATCCTGGAACTGAGAGCAATGTTCAATGCGCTTCAGGCATGGCCTCAGTTGGCTTCTGCAAAATTCATCAGATTCCAGTCGGACAACATCACGACTGTGGCATATATCAATCATCAGAGGGGAATGAGGAGTTCCTTAGCGATGATAGAAGTATCCAAGATAATCCGATGGGCGGAGGCCCACTCTTGTTATCTGTCGGCAATTTACATCCCGGGAGTAGAAAACTGGGAAGCGGATTTTCTAAGTCGTCAGATTTTTCATCCAGGGGAGTGGGAACTCCATCCGGAGGTATTTGCTTCATTGATTCGCCAATGGGGCAGACCAGAACTGGATCTGATGGCGTCTCGTCAGAATGCCAAGCTTCCACGTTACGGATCCCGGTCGAGGGATCCCCAGGCCGAACTGATAGATGCCCTGGCGGTGCCTTGGTCGTTCAGCCTAGCTTATGTGTTTCCACCGTTTCCTCTCCTTCAACGCGTGATTGCTCGAATCAAACAGGAGAGAGCTTCAGTAATCCTGATAGCGCCTGCGTGGCCACGCAGGACTTGGTATGCGGATTTAGTGGACATGTCCTCTCTGCCACCGTGGAAACTTCCTTTGAGACAGGACCTTCTCATTCAAGGTCCTTTCCAACATCCAAATCTAACTTCTCTGCAGCTGACTGCTTGGAGATTGAACGCTTGATTTTATCTAAGCGAGGATTCTCTGATTCGGTCATTGATACTTTGATACAGGCGCGAAAGCCTGTTATAGAAAGATCTATCATAAGATATGGTGTAAATATCTTTATTGGTGTAAATCCAAGGGTTACGCATGGAGTAAAGTTAGGATTCCCAGGATTCTGTCTTTTCTCCAAGAAGGATTGGAGAAAGGGTTATCAGCAAGTTCCTTAAAGGGACACATTTCTGCTTTGTCAGTTTTGCTTCACAAACATTTGGCAGATGTGCCAGATGTTCAGTCTTTTTGTCATTTATTCCCTTTCTCTTTCTTCTTTTTTCCTTCTTTCCCCTTCTCTCCCCCCCCCCCCTATTTTTTTTTCCTCATCCCACTCCCTTCACCTGGATTAGATATGCAGACAGCTAACCTTCACACATGGGCTGGGGGGACGTCCCTAGACCTGATCACTATTAATGTTAAAGGGTTCAATAACCCAGGGAAACGCTCCATAATCACCAGGGATTTGCAGAAAATGGGTGGAGATATAATATTTATTCAGGAGACACATTTCTCTAGACTAAAAGAATTTAAATGGTTTATCCGTTATTACCCAACAGCTTATTTTGCATCAGGCCCTTCCAAGAAAAATGGAGTGGGCATACTACTCCAACCCACAGTACTTTTCATACTGGATCAGTCCTATAGCGACCCTAATGGCAGATATTTGATACTGACGTGCACCTTATATGGCAGGCCCCTGACCTTGGCTAACCTGTACTTTCCGAATAGCACGCAAGACCTGTTTTTCAGAAACATTGCACAGAAAATATTGGAAGTCCAAAAGGGGATTCTTTATTTGGGAGGGGACTTTAATGTATCATTAAACCCTAATTTGGACACCTACGATGGCCTCTCCAGCACTCTTTACAGGGTGATCAAACACTTTATCAGGTCCTTTAAGGACCTTGTCCTTCATGATATTTGGCGCACGCACCACCCGTCCACTAAAAACTACACCTTCTTTTCCCACCCGCATAGGAAGTATACCAGAATAGACTATCTATTGGCAGACTCAGCAGGGCTTTCCATCTCTCCTAATAGTTACATCCACCCAATTACATGGTCAGATGCACTATCGAGTGGCCTAAAATGGAAAAATACTTCCATCCACCCAATTACATGGTCAGATGCACTATCGAGTGGCCTAAAATGGAAAAATACTTCCGTCTGAACGCTACTGATGCTCTTGACCATACAACGGTATGGGAGGCTCACAAGTGTGTCCTCAAGGGCATCTTGATTAAGCACAGAACTGCAGCAAATAAAATCAAACGCAATCAGTACAAGGCCCTGTTGACGCGGGTGAGCCAAGCTGAATTGGCGCACAAAGAGCAACCTGCCAATAAGATATTGCAGGAAAGCTTGACTGTGTCTAGGACTGCACTCTTGCACCACTTGCAAAAGGAACAGCAGAAGAAAGCGCTGATACTCCGACAGCAATTTTTTGAGCAGGGCAACAAGGCGGGCAAACTTCTTGCGAGAGCCTTGGCGCGCAAGAGATTAAACTCATATGTGTACCAGGTAAATGACCATAATGGGGAGACCCAAAAAGATGGTCAATCTGTTGCGAACACGTTCGGACATTTCTATGAATTGCTTTACAACATTCATAATGCAGTGGGGGATCAAGATGGTAATTTTCATGGATCGGCCTCCCTATCGGATATAACTAATTATCTGTCTGAGGTGCCCATATCTACCATTACCAAAGAAGATGCGGATCAACTAGAGACCCCATTTACAGCTGAGGAGGTCCGGGGAGCAGTTAGAGACCTCCCAAGTGGGAAAAGTCCAGGTCCCGATGGGATTGGGACTCGGTATTACAAGGAGTTTATAGACATTCTTATACCACACATGCTTCAAATATTTAATCATCTATCGGAAACCCCGAAACACCCGCGCACGATGCTAGAGGCCTACATTTCGGTCATCCCCAAACCTTAACAGACCTGAAAATCAACTGGGTAGCTATAGGCCGATCTCTTTGCTCAACGCAGATGTTAAAATCTTGGTGAAGGTTATAGCTAACCGTCTTAAAAAGTTCCTTCACCAGCTGGTCTCCACAGACCCAGGTGGGCTTTGTTCCTGCTAGAGAAGCGAGAGATAATACTCTTAAGGTTATTCAGCTGATTTCCTATGCACACGCCAACTCTGCACCGTTGGCACTTGTGTCAACGGACGCGGAGAAGGCGTTTGATCGAGTAAATTGTGCATTTATGAGGCACACTATGAAAAAAATGGGTTTCGGGCCGCATTTCTTAAATAGAATGTTCGCACTGTATTCCAATCCTAGTGCTAGGGTTCGGGTTAATGGTATGTTTTCTACTCCATTTTTTATAACCAACGGAACAAGACAGGGATGTCCTCTCTCGCCCCTGCTCTTTGCTTTGGTCATGGAGGTCTTCGCCTGCAGGATTAGAGCAAATCCTATTATCACGGGCCTCACGGTATGAAGGAAAGAACATAAACTGGCGATGTACGCTGATGATGTTCTGCTGACTCTTACTGACATTGATTCCTCCCTCCGGGCATCACTGGCAGAATTTGAAGCTTACGGGAAGGTCTCAGACTTTCTCCTGAATCCTAACAAATCGGAGATCTTAAATATCAGTATACCTCAGGAGACGTTTGAGAGGACACGACAGCTCTGTCCTCTTAAGATTGTTCCAAAGCATCTAAAATACTTGGGAATCATGTTGGCCTCCTCAGTCAAAGAAATTGTAGACGTGAACTATAAGCATATCAGAGATGAGATTGTCAGAGACCTGGCAGCCTGGAAAAATAAATCCATCTCCTGGCTGGGCAGAATACATGTCACAAAGATGAATATCTTGCCCAGGCTTTTGTATATCATGCAGACAATTCCTCTTTCGTCTGCCCTGCACCTTACTCACCAGATTTAGTCTGCAATAGAGACATATATCTGGAATGGCTCAAAGCCTAGAGTCAGCAAAAAGACGTTATATCTCCCAAGAAGCAGGGGGGGGGGGGTGCAGGTGTTCCCCTTCTGCCCGATTACCATAAAGCCATTGGCTTACAACGCCTGGTAGAGTGGTGCCATAACTCGACAGATCGGGCATGGATAGGGATTGACAATGAAATCTTACAGAGAGGAAACACTGGAGCCCTTGCATGGATAGCGGCTACACAACGATCTCGCAAGGTCTTGCTATATCCATTAATTGAGGATGTTTTTCAGATGTGGGACAAAGTTATCAGAACTGAGAGCCATGTGTCATCTGTGGTTTCGCCCCTTATCCCAGTTCGTGAAAACCCTGGTATCAATCTGGCATGTAGGGTCAGGGGCCCGGGCTTCCCATACCCCTTGTCTTCAGTAATCGTGTCAAATGCCTTCCACCAGGGAAAGACTAAGACTCAAGAGGGTCTAATGGAATGGGATCAAGAGGTGTTCTCCTCTTGGTTCCGAGTTGCACAGCTACAGCATTTTATCGCAGGTCTGGCGGACAAGGAGGCTTTAACTAGACAAAAAACACCTTTTGAAGTGCTTTGCACAACTTCTACCACCCCACAACATCTAATCTCGCTTCTATACAAAATGCGATTGGGGGAGGGGAGGCAACAATTCCCACCTATGTAGCGGCGTGGCACAGAGAATTGGGAGTGGAGATTGAGGCGAAGTCATGACTATTGATTTTCGACAAGGCAAGAAAAGCATCGGTCTCTGTTAAACTTCAGGAGATGCACTTTAAATTTCTTAGTAGTTGGTACTTGACTCCACAAAGGATAAAGAAAATATATCCGCACATGGGCGGGGAGTGTTGGAGGGGCTGTGGAGGAGAGGGGACACTCCTGCACATCTGTTGGCATTGCCCTTCTATCCAACCTTTTTGGGAGGGTGTCCTTCGAGAAATTGGCCGCCTTTTAAAGGTTATACTGCCCCCAACCCTAATTTTTTAATATACCACGAAATGCCCAAGCTAGCTGAAGACACAAAGCGCCGATTGTTTTTGTTGATGCTGAATTGTACTAAAGGGCTTATACCAAAATATTGGAAATCCATGCAGGTGCCAAGTGTTGGAGAATGGTAGGCTGGGGTTGGGGATCTGCTCTTCCTGGAAAGATTTCACTACCTTGGCCTTGGGAAGCTAGCGACGCATGAATACATGACATTGCTATGGCAGGGTAGAGAAGTATGAGGATGGTCCCTTAATTGATAACTATATAGTACGCACTCACTGATGGTCTTGCTAAACAGTCCCCCCCCCTTCTTCTTTTTTTTTTCTCTCTCCCTTATATCTATTTGTTCCCTCATCCCCTGCTAATTTTATCCTCCCTCCTTCTCTCCTCTTTCCTTTTTAGTACTCTGGTCCCATAATGGATCATATGCATCATACATTTATTCACTTTCTGTTCAATGAGGTTAAGAACAGAGGTCTACATACTAACTCCAGGGTCAGCCAGGGTATGACTAAATTCTTCAGTTTTCAAAGTTGGCTGTTCCATGAAATTATATATGAAAAATCCAGTAATCAAGGAATCTGTTTGTTAACAATGAACATTTACTTTATATAATATTTTCTGTGATATATATAGACTGTACCAAAGCTGTTTTGTTTGATATATGCACAATCTCTGTAACTTAGTCACTGCAGAACGAGATTATTGTAAATTGATAACAGTTCATTCAATAAAGCTTGTTTAAAAAAACAACAACAAAAAAACGGCCACTTTTACATAAAAATTGACATTCACTTTAAGTTTATTGTATTTTCTCAGGTATAAGGGTACAATACCTTGTCTATCTGATTATAGGTATTATGTAATGTGCTTACAATATACTTAGTTTTCTAAGTAACTAAAGACGCTACCCTATTTTACTTATATATGGGCTCAATATAAGGATTTTTTATTATACAACAACATGTATAGAGTACAAGATAATGTTATCTTATTTTTGTACAGGGACCGTATTCTGTCCCTCTTATTTGGGATGAGACTTTGTCCGATGTTATATATCATATGTGTATATATATATATATATATATATAAAACACAGGAATGGACCGCACTCACAGACTGGACTGGGTACACATCCTAAGCCACAGCAAACTCCACAGCCCTGAACACTGACAGATAGCTGCAAAGTTCCCAGCAACCCAGGCAGTTAACCCCAGAGCAGCCTGGGTGACAGGCCCGCAGGGAAGCATTACAAACATTATCAACACAGTACACAGAAAATCTGGCACTTGCCAGCAGATTCACAGTAATGTTTAAAAGCAAAACTGGGGGGGAGTCAGTTACATTTGGCGCCAAAGGATCAAGCCCAGGACCACGACAAGGTCTCCCCCTTTCTGGGACCCTAAACCAGCACCCACACAATGCATACTTCCAAACAAACCAACTGGGAACCTCCCAGGGTGACACAGGCTTTTGTAACCTCCCCTATGTAAATTCAAAACACAGGAATGGACCACACTCACAGACTGGACTGGGTACACATCCTAAGCCACAGCAAACTCCACAGCCCTGAACACTGACAGACAGCTGCAAAGTTCCCAGGAACCCAGGCAGTTAACCCCAGAGCAGCCTGGGTGACAGGCCCACAGGGAAGCATTACAAATCAACACAACACACAGAAAACCTGGCACTCACCAGCATATTCACAGTAATGTTTAAAAGCAAAACTGGGGGAAGTCAGTTATATTTGGCGCCAAAGGATCAAGCCCAGGACCACGACAAGGTCTCCCCCTTCCTGGGACCCTAAACCAGCACCCACACAATAAATACTTCCAAACAACCCAACTGAGAACCTCCCATGGTGACACAGGCTTTTGTAACCTCCCCTATGTAAATACAAAACACAGGAATGAACCACACTCACAGACTGGACTGGGTACACATCCTAAGCCACAGCAAACTCCACAGCCGTGAACACTGACAGACAGCTGAAAAGTTCCCAGCAACCCAGGCAGTTAACCCCAGAGCAACCTGGATGACAGGTCGGCAGGGGAGCATTACAAACATTATCAACACAACACACAAAAAAACTGGCACTTGCAAGCAGATTCACAGTAATGTTTAAAAGCAAAACTGGGGGAAGTCAGTTACATTTGGCGCCAAAGGATCAAGCCCAGGACCACAACAAGGTTTTCCCCTTCCTGGGACCCTAAACCAGCCCCCAAACAATGCATACTTCCAAACAAACCAACTGGGAACCTCCCAGGGTGACACAGGCTTTTGTAACCTCCCCTATGTAAATACAAAAAACAGGAATGGCCCACACTCACAGACTGGACTGGGTACACATCCTAAGCCACAGCAAACTCCACAGCCCTGAACACTGACAGACAGCTGCAAAGTTTCCAGCAACCCAGGCAGTTATCCCCAGAGCAGCCTGGGTGACAGGCCCTCAGGGAAGCATTACAAACATTATCAACACAACACACAGAAAATATGCCTTGTGTGGGTTCTGGTTTAGGGTCCCAGGAAGGGGGAGACCTTGTTGTGGTCCTGGGCTTGATCCTTTGGCGCCAAATGTAACTGACTTTGCCCAGTTTTGCTTTAAAACATTACTGTGAATCTGCTGGCGAGTGCCAGGTTTTTCAAAAAGGCAGTCTTTTCATCCGGGGGAGTGGGCTCTCCTTTCGGAATGATAACACTCAGGTGGGGATTTTGGTTCAGATGGCATTTTGTCTATCGCCAGCCTTCCTAATTACGGGTCGAGATCAAGAGATATGCAAACAGCTCTGATCAATGATCTGGCGGTTCATTCAGACTTCGATCTTGTGTACCTTTTTTTCCCTCAGTGTTTGCCTTTCTTCCTTGAGTTATAGCTTGTATCAAACAGGAGAGAGCGTTGGTGATTCTATTAGCTCCTGCTTGGCCTCTCAGGATCTGGTTTGCGAATCTGGTGAAGATGTTATCTCTTCCACTTTGGAGGCTACCTCTAAAGAAGGACCTTCTAACTCAGGGTCCATTCCTCCATCCAAATCTAGATTCTCTGAAGCTGACTGCTTGGAGATTGAACGCCTAGTACCGTCTAGACGTGGTTTTTGTGAGGCGGTCATTGATACTATGCTTCAGGCTTGTAAACCTGTTACTCGCAGGATATACCATAAGGTATGGTGTAAATACCTTTTTTTGGTGCAAATCTAAGGGTTTCTCCTGGAGCCATGTGTAATGCTTGTGGGATACTCCTCTATCAGACTGAACTCGGCCAGTAGTCTTGTTATCCCGGCGTCGAGCCGGAATGATAGGGAATATCCCATAGCAGAGAAAGTTAGTAAGATGAGGATGGCGGCACTCACCACAGGCAGGACAGTCCCCAGCGGCAACGGCAGAGCAGTCCAAGGACAAACCACTAGAATGGTAAGACAGGCAGGGTTTGGCAACAGCAAAGCAGTCCAAGGGTGCACCACTAGAATGGTCAGGCAGGCAGGATTTGGCAACAGTAAAGCAGTCCAAGGGCACACCACTAGAATGGTCAGGCAGGCAGGGTTTGGCAACAAAGAGGCAATCCAGAACAACAGGGGTTAACAAGCAGAGTAGTCAGACAGGCAGGGATCAGCAGCAGTATATCAATCCAGTAAGTAAGGGGTATAGCAGGTAGAGTAGTCAGACAGGCAGGTTTCAGCAGCAGTAAATCAATTCAGTAGTTAAGGGGTATAGCAGGCACAGTAGTCAGACAGGCAGGGTTCAGCAGCAGTATATCAATCCAGTAGTTAAGGGGTATAGCAGGCAGAGTAGTCAGACAGGCTGGGATCATACATAAAATAGGCAAATAAATACAACGATCTGTCACACCCAGGAGCACACAAAGTAACACCTATACTTGGGCAGTGACAGATCGTTGTAGGGAACTTACATAGGCGCAGGATTCGCGCCACAAAGGTCCGACCGGCATCAGGAGCGTGCGGCGATGACGTCAGTGCTGCACGCATCCGAACCCGACACAACCCCTGACAACGAGCAGGGAAGGAGAAGCAAGAAGACGCCGCGCCCCTAGCAATGGCTAGAGCGGCGCGTCGTGACACTGGCCTGGAGAAAGGTTTGTCAGTCAATACTGTGAAGGGTCAGATTTCTGCACTGTCTATTCTTTTGCACGATTGTCTGACTGATTTACCAGATGTTCAAGCTTTTGTTCAGGCCCTGGTCAGAATCAGACCTGTGCTTAAACCTTTTGCTCCTCCTTGGAGCCTTAACCTAGTTCTTAAAGTTTTGCAGCAGGCTCCGTTTGAGCAGATGCATGTTGTTGGTATAAAATTGTCATCTTGGAAGGTTTTGTTTCTCCTTGCTATTTCTTCCGCTCACAGAGTTTCTGAGCTTTCAGCTCTGCAGTGTGAGACCCCGTACCTTATTTTTCATGCAGATAAGGCGGTCCTTTGTACTAAATTGAGTTTTTTTCCTAAGATGGTGTTGGATAGAAACATTAATCAGGAAATTGTTGTTCCTTCTTTTTGTCCTAATCCTTCTTTTCATAAAGAACGTATTTTGCATAACTTGGATGTTGTGTGTGCTCTTTTTACCTACATGCTACTAAAGATTTTTGGCAATCTTCTGCCCTGTGTGTTGTTTTCTCTGGAAAGCGTAAGGGTCAGAAGGCCAGTTCTACTACTCTTTCCCTCTGGTTAAGTATGATTCTTTTTGCTTATGAGACTGCTGGACAGCAGCCTCCTGAGAGATTTACGGCTCATTCCACTAGGGCTGTCTCCTCATCTTGGGCTTTCAACAATAAAGCTTCTGGGGAACAGATGTGCAAGGCGGCAACATGGTCCTCGTTGTATACTTTTTCCAAATTCTACAAATTTGATACTTTTGCCTCAGCTGAGGCCTCTTTTGGGAGAAAGGTTCTTCAAGCGGTGTTGCCTTCTTTTTAGGTCCTCCTGTCTTGTTCTCCCTCCCTGTTCATTCCGTGTCCTCTAGTTTGGGTATTGGTTCCCACTAGTAATTTGGAATGACGTTGTGGACTCTCCATGCCATAGGAAAGAAAACAAAATTTATGCTTACCTGATAAATTTCTTTCTTTCCGGGCATGGAGAGTCCACAACCCGGCCCTCTTTTTAAATTCTAATTCGGCAGTTTTTTTTTGAGTAAACCTAAGGCACCTCTATACCTTTGTGTTTCTTCTTTTTCCATTTTCCTTTGGCTGAATGACTGGGGATTATGGGTAAGGGAAGTTACACTTAACAGCTTTGCTGGGGTGCTCTTTGTCTCCTCCTGCTGGCCAGGAGTTGAATATCCCACTAGTAATTGGTATGACGTTGTGGACTCTCCATGCCCGGGAAGAAAAAAAATTATCAGGCAAGCATACATTTTGTTTTTCTTTGGGCCTGATTCTCTAGTTTGGAGATAAATTGTAGTGCAGACTTCACAGGGGCTGAACTCAATAAATGTTCAAAGAAAAAGGATGGAACTCTCCAGCACAGCAAGATCTCTCTCATTTCTATGGGGCCGAATTATCAAAGTGTGAGCGGACTTGATCTGCTGTAGCGGACTTGATCTGCTGTAGCGGATCATGTTCGCCGCACATCGATAAATTGCCGACATACGCTGTTGGCATTTATCATTGCACAATTCATATGACCGCTGCTTCTTTACTTCCACTTCAGGCGCACCTAAAGCGGAGTGGGTCGGAAGCAGCATCCGCTGCTTCATCAATCGACCCCCTATATCTGAAGGAGAGACAAGCTTAGTGTAATATAGTATTGCATTATAGGAGAGTTTTGTTACACTTACATTGTGCATTGCATTTTATATTACTTAACACATCAGATTGAACCCTTTCCGTATTATAACATTTAGGCTTTTCCCTTACTATTTTAATACATTTAGATTTAGATCCAGCAGTGATTGTTTTGAAAGTTTGTGTTACTTTAACAAATTAAGATCATACGTTGTATATTTCTGTGTATCTTTTACAACTTACATTGCACTTTGTATTTTCTCTATTGTAAATTAAAACACAGCTTCAGAAAGTGTGAGGTACAGGGGAGTTCCCAGTGTATGTCTTAAGCTTTTGCAGTTCTTGTTAAATGATGTAAGCACTTTAAACAATTTGGTCTCACTGAATTATCTCATCAGCTGTATTCAGGTGCATTTTTCTCAAAATTCACAATACACTTATTTTAACTGACATAAAAGTAAACTAACATATAGGCAAAAGCAAGTTAAATTGTAGTGAAAACATTTATCTTTAATCTGTATTTGCTGCAAACTGTGATATATCAGCCCCAGGTATTCTCCTGTTAACCCCTCTCTTTGCTGTAAAATTTTGTTTGCCAGAGATCCTCATTACTTTCTAGGGAAAGCACCTCTCATATCTGTGGGACTTCGAAGTTCCACTCTTTTTCTCAGTGAGTTCAGCCTCTCTTTATTATTTTCTATGGGCCTGATTCTCTAATTCTCTCCAAACTAGAGAATCAGGCCCATAGAAAATAATAAAGATCTCTGGGATACTGAAGCTGTCAGTTTTTCAGTTTATTTTAAATAAAAGAAATACAAAATGCAATGTAATTTGTAAAATAGACACATAATTATAAAAAGCATGAGCCTAATTTGAAACTCTGAAATAATAATCCTAATTTGTAAACTCACAAACCTAAATACACTGCTCTATGAAAAATAAAATAGAAAATAGAAAGTGAAAAATGTAAATGTAATAAAATTTAATCTGAAGTGTAAAATGCAACGGAACTGTCATTTTATTTATTTATCATCTTGTCTGAGCCGAGAGGTTTAGATCATCAGGCCTTAGTAAAATTCTTAAAATGCAGATATTTCTATACTACTCCAAGGGGCATTCCTTGTATTACTTTATGTGGGTCCTATAATTAAAGATTCTCTAGTTTGGAGAGAAATTATAGTGCAGACTTCATATGAGCTGAACTCTCTAAGAAAAAGGGCAGAACCTGGAAGTCTGAGAGAAGAGAGATTCCTTCCATATAAACTAATGAAGCTCTCCGGTTTACAGAAATTCACAAAGGAGAGAGAAGGTGACTGGAGAACACCTGGGGCTGATTTAAAGGCACAGTTTGCATCAGTTACTAATTAAACTTAAATGTTTTCACTACAATTTAACTTGCTTTTGCCTATAGTTAAGAATATTTACTTTTCTGTCAGTTAAATAAGCGTATTGTTGATTTTGAGCAAACTTTACCTGCATACTTCTGGCAAGATAATTCAGTGTGACCAGCTTGTTTAAAATGCTTAGATTAAAATTCACATGACTTGTGAGAGAGCTTCAGACATACCCAGGGAACTCCCTTGTCTCTCAGACTTTCTGAAGCTCTGTTATGTTTTCCAATAGAGAAAATACAAAGTGCAGTGTAATTAGTAAAAGATACACAGAAAGATATAGTATGATCCTAATTTGTTTAAAAAGACACAGACACTTTCTAAGCACAATCCAAATTTGTAAAATCACAGTTGCATCTACATTTAAATGTATTAAAATATAATTTAAGTGCAAAGCTTAAATGTAATAATACTGAAGGGCCCAATCTGAAGTGTAAAGTAATAACAAAACTCTCATATCATGCAGCGCTATATTGCACTGAGCTTGTCCCTGCTTCACATACAGAAATGAGAGAGATCTCATTATGCTGGAGAGTTCTGCCCTCTTTTCGTTACTATAAATTCTCTCAAAGTCAGAGAATCTTTGATCATCTGGGTCTAAGTATGGGATTTGGTATACAGACAAAGATAATATAAATCTGCTATTTCATATACAAAATAAACATAAATAAGCAATTTCTCATACATTTTATATTCTGCAGTTGGTATAACAAGTAACTGGAAACATATTCTTATGTGTGCTATCCTATTAGTGGGCTACATAATTTGCCAGAAAATATGACCTGCACTGAGAAATTGAGATTGCGAGATTGAAAAAAAGAAATACCTAACCTTAGTGATGTATTCTATATAAAACAAAGATTAATCTTTCTTGCTAGAAATTGTCTCAAATCGTATTGGCAATTGGTTACTGTTAAAAGGTCAGGAACCCCAATTTTTTCATTATTTAGGTATCCTTTGTTGAAAAGCATAGCCAGGTGCTGACCCTACCTAGCTATACTTTTCAACAAAGGATACCTAAATAATGAAGCAAATTAGATAACAGAAGTAAATTGGAAAGTTGTTTTAAAATTGTATGTTCTCCCTGAATCATGAAATAAAAAAATTGGGGTTCCTGTCCCTTTAAGTCCTAGTACAATTGTGTTGTGTGTTTTCTCCCTGTCTGTAAACAACAGTCTTGATTATTCACTATCATGTAATTATTTCATTTAATATCACTAATTGTTACATCTTTTTACAGCAGTTTGTAGAGTCAGGGACGTATATTGTACTGGAGATTACTTTGGAAAAGCCATTGGTTCCTAAACGTTCTGCAGAAGAGGTAGCTCTCAGGTTAGTGACTTGGCACATATTTTTTTCTCCACTATTGGCAAGTGTCAAAGATTGCAAAAGATCTACATATACAATGTATATTTTGTTAGCAAATTTTTAATTGTTTTGCAGTGTAGTGACATACCCCTTGAAAAACCTGTTGAGTATTTTTCTTATATTGTTTGCTTTGGCTAATTAGGGATAAATATACATAATCTCTTAATGCAATTACTATATAAAAACAGAATTTATGTTTACCTGATAAATTTCTTTCTCCAACGGTGTGTCCGGTCCACGGCGTCATCCTTACTTGTGGGATATTCTCTTCCCCAACAGGAAATGGCAAAGAGCCCAGCAAAGCTGGTCACATGATCCCTCCTAGGCTCCGCCTACCCCAGTCATTCGACCGACGTTAAGGAGGAATATTTGCATAGGAGAAACCATATGGTACCGTGGTGACTGTAGTTAAAGAAAATAAAATATCAGACCTGATTAAAAAAACCAGGGCGGGCCGTGGACCGGACACACCGTTGGAGAAAGAAATTTATCAGGTAAACATAAATTCTGTTTTCTCCAACATAGGTGTGTCCGGTCCACGGCGTCATCCTTACTTGTGGGAACCAATACCAAAGCTTTAGGACACGGATGAAGGGAGGGAGCAAATCAGGTCACCTAAATGGAAGGCACCACGGCTTGCAAAACCTTTCTCCCAAAAATAGCCTCAGAAGAAGCAAAAGTATCAAACTTGTAAAATTTGGTAAAAGTGTGCAGTGAAGACCAAGTCGCTGCCCTACATATCTGATCAACAGAAGCCTCGTTCTTGAAGGCCCATGTGGAAGCCACAGCCCTAGTGGAATGAGCTGTGATTCTTTCGGGAGGCTGCCGTCCGGCAGTCTCGTAAGCCAATCTGATGATGCTTTTAATCCAAAAAGAGAGAGAGGTAGAAGTTGCTTTTTGACCTCTCCTTTTACCTGAATAAACAACAAACAAGGAAGATGTTTGTCTAAAATCCTTTGTAGCATCTAAATAGAATTTTAGAGCGCGAACAACATCCAAATTGTGCAACAAACGTTCCTTCTTTGAAACTGGTTTTGGACACAGAGAAGGTACGATAATCTCCTGGTTAATGTTTTTGTTAGAAACAACTTTTGGAAGAAAACCAGGTTTAGTACGTAAAACCACCTTATCTGCATGGAACACCAGATAAGGAGGAGAACACTGCAGAGCAGATAATTCTGAGACTCTTCTAGCAGAAGAAATCGCAACTAAAAACAAAACTTTCCAAGATAATAACTTAATATCAACGGAATGTAAGGGTTCAAACGGAACCCCCTGAAGAACTGAAAGAACTAAATTGAGACTCCAAGGAGGAGTCAAAGGTTTGTAAACAGGCTTGATTCTAACCAGAGCCTGAACAAAGGCTTGAACATCTGGCACAGCTGCCAGCTTTTTGTGAAGTAATACCGACAAGGCAGAAATCTGACCCTTCAGGGAACTTGCAGATAATCCTTTTTCCAATCCTTCTTGAAGGAAGGATAGAATCCTAGGAATCTTAACCTTGTCCCAAGGGAATCCTTTAGATTCACACCAACAGATATATTTTTTCCAAATTTTGTGGTAAATCTTTCTAGTCACAGGCTTTCTGGCCTGAACAAGAGTATCGATCACAGAATCTGAGAATCCTCGCTTCGATAAAATCAAGCGTTCAATCTCCAAGCAGTCAGCTGGAGTGAAACCAGATTCGGATGTTCGAACGGACCCTGAACAAGAAGGTCTCGTCTCAAAGGTAGCTTCCAAGGTGGAGCCGATGACATATTCACCAGATCTGCATACCAAGTCCTGCGTGGCCACGCAGGAGCTATCAAGATCACCGACGCCCTCTCCTGCTTGATCCTGGCTATCAGCCTGGGGATGAGAGGAAATGGCGGGAACACATAAGCTAGTTTGAAGGTCCAAGGTGCTACTAGTGCATCCACTAGAGCCGCCTTGGGATCCCTGGATCTGGCCCCGTAGCAAGGAACTTTGAAGTTCTGACGAGAGGCCATCAGATCCATGTCTGGAATGCCCCACAGGTGAGTGACTCGGGCAAAGATTTCCGGATGGAGTTCCCACTCCCCCGGATGCAATGTCTGACGACTCAGAAAATCCGCTTCCCAATTTTCCACTCCTGGGATGTGGATAGCAGACAGGTGGCAGGAGTGAGACTCCGCCCAAAGAATAATTTTGGTTACTTCTTCCATCGCTAGGGAACTCCTTGTTCCCCCCTGATGGTTGATGTACGCCACAGTCGTCATGTTGTCTGATTGAAACCGTATGAACCTGGTCCTCGCAAGCTGGGGCCAGGCCTGGAGCGCATTGAATATCGCTCTCAGTTCCAGAATATTTATCGGTAGAAGAGATTCTTCCCGAGACCAAAGACCCTGAGCTTTCAGGGATCCCCAGACCGCGCCCCAGCCTATCAGACTGGCGTCGGTCGTGACAATGACCCACTCTGGTCTGTGGAACATCATCCCTTGAGACAGATTGTCCAGGGACAGCCACCAACGGAGTGAGTCTCTGGTCCTCTGATTTACTTGTATCTTCGGAGACAAGTCTGTATAGTCCCCATTCCACTGACTGAGCATGCACAGTTGTAATGGTCTTAGATGAATGCGCGCAAAAGGAACTATGTCCATCGCCGCCACCATCAACCCGATCACTTCCATGCACTGAGCTATGGAAGGAAGAGGAACGGAATGAAGTATCCGACAAGAGTCCAGAAGCTTTGTTTTTCTGGCCTCTGTTAGAAAGATCCTCATTTCTAAGGAGTCTATAATTGTTCCCAAGAAGGGAACCCTTGTTGACGGGGATAGAGAACTCTTTTCCACGTTCACTTTCCAGCCGTGAGATCTGAGAAAGGCCAGGACAATGTCCGTGTGAGCCTTTGCTTGAGGAAGGGACGACGCTTGAATCAGAATGTCGTCCAGGTAAGGTACTACTGCAATGCCCCTTGGTCTTAGCACCGCTAGAAGGGACCCTAGTACCTTTGTGAAAATCCTTGGAGCAGTGGCTAATCCGAAAGGAAGCGCCACGAACTGGTAATGTTTGTCCAGGAATGCAAACCTTAGGAACCGATGATGTTCCTTGTGGATAGGAATATGTAGATACGCATCCTTTAAATCCACCGTGGTCATAAATTGACCTTCCTGGATGGAAGGAAGGATAGTTCGAATGGTTTCCATCTTGAACGATGGGACCTTGAGAAATTTGTTTAAGATCTTGAGATCTAGGATTGGTCTGAACGTTCCCTCTTTTTTGGGAACTATGAACAGATTGGAGTAGAACCCCATCCCTTGTTCTCTTAATGGAACAGGATGAATCACTCCCATTTTTAACAGGTCTTCTACACAATGTAAGAACGCCTGTCTTTTTATGTGGTCTGAAGACAACTGCGACTTGTGGAACCTCCCCCTTGGGGGAAGTCCCTTGAATTCCAGAAGATAACCCTGGGAGACTATTTCTAGCGCCCAAGGATCCAGAACATCTCTTGCCCAAGCCTGAGCGAAGAGAGAGAGTCTGCCCCCCACCAGATCCGGTCCCGGATCGGGGGCCAATATTTCATGCTGTCTTGGTAGCAGTGGCAGGTTTCTTGGCCTGCTTTCCCTTGTTCCAGCCTTGCATTGGTCTCCAAGCTGGCTTGGCCTGAGAAGTATTACCCTCTTGCTTAGAGGACGTAGCACCTTGGGCTGGTCCGTTTTTACGAAAGGGACGAAAATTAGGTCTATTTTTTGCCTTGAAGGGCCGATCCTGAGGAAGGGCGTGGCCCTTACCCCCAGTGATATCAGAGATAATCTCTTTCAAGTCAGGACCAAACAGCGTTTTCCCCTTGAAAGGAATGTTTAGTAGCTTGTTCTTGGAAGACGCATCAGCCGACCAAGATTTCAACCAAAGCGCTCTGCGCGCCACAATAGCAAACCCAGAGTTCTTAGCCGCTAACTTAGCCAATTGCAAAGAGGCGTCTAGAGTGAAAGAATTAGCCAATTTGAGAGCATTGATTCTGTCCATAATCTCCTCATAAGGAGGAGAGTCACTATCGAGCACCTTAAGCAGTTCATCAAACCAGAAATATGCGGCTGTAGTGACAGGGACAATGCATGAAATGGGTTGTAGAAGGTAACCCTGCTGAACAAACATCTTTTTAAGCAAACCTTCTAATTTTTTATCCATAGGATCTTTGAAAGCACAACTATCCTCTATGGGAATAGTGGTGCGTTTGTTTAAAGTAGAAACCGCTCCCTCGACCTTGGGGACTGACTGCCATAAGTCCTTTCTGGGGTCGACCATAGGAAACAATTTTTTAAATATGGGGGGAGGGACGAAAGGAATACCGGGCCTTTCCCATTCTTTATTAACAATGTCCGCCACCCGCTTGGGTATAGGAAAAGCTTCTGGGAGCCCCGGCACCTCTAGGAACTTGTCCATTTTACATAGTTTCTCTGGGATGACTAAATTTTCACAATCATCCAGAGTGGATAATACCTCCTTAAGCAAAATGCGGAGATGTTCCAATTTAAATTTAAATGTAATCACATCAGATTCAGCCTGCTGAGAAATGTTCCCTAAATCAGTAATTTCTCCCTCAGACAAAACCTCCCTGGCCCCCTCAGATTGGGTTAGGGGCCCTTCAGAGATATTAATATCAGCGTCGTCATGCTCTTCAGTAACTAAAACAGAGCATCCACGCTTACGCTGACAAGGGTTCATTTTGGCTAAAATGTTTTTGACAGAATTATCCATTACAGCCGTTAATTGTTGCATAGTAAGGAGTATTGGCGCGCTAGATGTACTAGGGGCCTCCTGAGTGGGCAAGACTCGTGTAGACGAAGGAGGGAATGATGCAGTACCATGCTTACTCCCCTCACTTGAGGAATCATCTTGGGCATCATTGTCATTATCACATAAATCACATTTATTTAAATGAATAGGAATTCTGGCTTCCCCACATTCAGAACACAGTCTATCTGGTAGTTCAGACATGTTAAACAGGCATAAACTTGATCAGAAAGTACAAAAAACGTTTTAAAATAAAACCGTTACTGTCACTTTAAATTTTAAACTGAACACACTTTATTACTGCAATTGCGAAAAAACATGAAGGAATTGTTCAAAATTCACCAAATTTTCACCACAGCGTCTTAAAGCCTTGAAAATATTGCACACCAATTTTGGAAGCTTTAACCCTTAAAATAACGGAACCGGAGCCGTTTTAAGCTTTAAACCCCTTTACAGTCCCTGGTATCTGCTTTGCTGAGACCCAACCAAACCCAAAGGGGAATACGATACCAAATGACGCCTTCAGAAGTCTTTTATGAGTATCAGAGCTCCTCTCACATGCGACTGCATGCCATGCCTCTCAAAAACAAGTGCGCAACACCGGCGCGAAAATGAGACTCTGCCTATGCTTTGGGAAAGCCCCTAAAGAATAAGGTGTCTAAAACAGTGCCTGCCGATATTATTAAATCAAAATACCCAGAATAAATGATTCCTCAAGGCTAAATAAGTGTTAATATCAATCGATTTAGCCCAAAAAAAGTCTACAGTTTAAATAAGCCCTTGTGAAGCCCTTATTTACAATCGTAATAAACATGGCTTACCGGATCCCATAGGGAAAATGACAGCTTCCAGCATTACATCGTCTTGTTAGAATGTGTCATACCTCAAGCAGCAAGAGACTGCAAACTGTTCCCCCAACTGAAGTTAATTGCTCTCAACAGTCCTGTGTGGAACAGCCATGGATTTTAGTTACGGTTGCTAAAATCATTTTCCTCATACAAACAGAATTCTTCATCTCTTTTCTGTTTCTGAGTAAATAGTACGTACCAGCACTATTTGAAAATAACAAACTCTTGATTGAATAATGAAAAACTACAGTTAAACACTAAAAAACTCTAAGCCATCTCCGTGGAGATGTTGCCTGTACAACGGCAAAGAGAATGACTGGGGTAGGCGGAGCCTAGGAGGGATCATGTGACCAGCTTTGCTGGGCTCTTTGCCATTTCCTGTTGGGGAAGAGAATATCCCACAAGTAAGGATGACGCCGTGGACCGGACACACCTATGTTGGAGAAATATTGTTTACCTAACCTCTATACCATATATATAGAAGGAGGGAGCGCCAAACATAGGCTAAAGTATCTAAATATATGAAAAACTCTGGTTAAAAATACATTTATTATAACATACACATATAATAGGGTACCCTATACACATTAAAACCAGTAAAAACAATAGAGTAAGTTATTCCTCAAAAGTAAGAGGACATAACCAATATAACATAAAAATATAAATGGTAGTGATTCAAAAAGTCTCAAGTGATAAAGAATGTCCTAGTAGATTATAATATCCTTACCAAGTGTCCTATAAAATGTCCTGTGTGTCCAAGTAGGTCCTGGTATGAATAATCAAAAAGTGTGTCCAAAGTTCCAGATAGTAAAAAATAAATTAAAAAATAAATAAAAATAATAAATAAAAATAAAGTGTATAATATGAAAAAATGTGGAAAAAAGATCCAAAATGGTTAATCAAAAATCCAATAGATTCAGTAGGAAGTGGTATCTGTAAAAAAAAAAAATCACATAGTGCAATAACGCTAATTCAAATGTAAACTTAATTGGAGATAGGCTTACCCTATATTTAGACTCGAGCAGTGACTACTTCTAATGTATATATCGACGCGTTTCGGACCCAAACCGGGCCTTTCTCAAGATGGCAACTGCTAGTAATAACATGTCTTAAATAGCCTATAATGACCAATCAGAATAGAGGCAGTTTCCCACCTCAGTTTGCCATTACATATGTCAAAAAAGCCCTATAATGCCCTTAGACAAAATGGTGACCGTTCATGCTTATAACTGGGTCACTTCCGGTATCGGGCACATTTTTTAAAATGAATTCTAAAACCAAAGCTACAAATCTTCATGATGTAAATTGCTCATAATGTTCATTGTTACTAAATGTAACATAAGGCTCTAGATCAGTTATCCATATTCAGATATTAGATTCTGTAAGAGACATTACGTCACTTCCGGGTGACGTGTCACTTCCGGATTGTGCGTCATTTCCGGTTCCGGCTATGTCATTGTAGCTGGTGGTGTGTTGGAATTCTGGGAAATGTAGTTTTCATGAGGGATTATTTATTAGGGGTGTTATTAGAAAATCGAATAATGGTCAGTATATATATATATATATATATATATATATATATATATATATATATATACAGGTAGCCCTCAGTTTACGCCGGGGTTAGGTTCCAGAAGGAATGGTTGTAAATCGAAACCGTTGTAAATTGAAACCCAGTTTATAATGTAAGTCAATGGGAAGTAAGGGAGATAGGTTCCAGGCCCCTCTCAAAATTGTCATAAGTAACACCTAATACATTATTTTAAAAGCTTTGAAATGAAGACTTTAAATGCTAGACAGCATTATAAACCTAATAAAATAATCACACAACACAGAATATATAATTAAACTAAGTTAAATGAACAAACATTTGCTAAACAGCATTATAAACCTAATAAAATAATCACACAACACAGACTTCACTTGCATTTCTCTGCAAACAGTTCTTTCTATGCATTCCAATCTGGACTGAGTTATAGACAGGAAGATCTTGTTCCTTTGAAAACTGCTATATAGCTCAGATCTGGTTAAACTGATTAATTTCAGCTTGCTTGGCTTTACTGCAACACAAGCGGACAGCTCCACCTACTGGCTATTTTAATAAATGCACTGCTTCTCAATGCTTTTCAATAGCAGTCACATGACTGGAAAAAAAGGTTGTTATTCTGAAACGGTGTAAATTGAACCGTTGTAAAACGAGGGCCACCTGTATATATATATATATATATATATAGGCTAATATTCATTATTAGTATGCTCAAAATACAAATAGTTAAACATCTTTGAATAAATAAAATTAAGTTAACTCCAATATTAAGGATTCTCCATATCAGTGGGAAGAATTAATCTATATATACAACAAATTATGTAGATAAAGTATTATACCGAAATACAGTAATACATGGCAATTTTTAGTAAAATAGGAACAATAAGACATGATACAATTATAAAAATTAACAGTTACAAAAATTGATACAGTTATAAAAAACAGATATAATTTATAAAAATAGATATCATTATAAAAATAGATATCATTATAAAAACGGTACAACTTTAAAAACATATTACATAAATGCATTTAATAAAATGTTTTTTAATAAAATACATTTAGATAAAGTGCGAACTAAGCGGTGGGGGAGGTATCATATTTTATTGCTGAATTTTGGATACTACTTCAATCATAAAAACTGGACAATAAGCCATAACTTAATTAGAAATATTTGTAACTTATAAATAACTTAGTTAAAACGATAACTTAGTTAAAAAGATGGAAAACTTTAAAATCAGCATTAAGGCCCTGCGGGTATATACTTGCTATGTAAAAGATCCATTTTGCCTCGGCTTGCAGCAGTCTTTCACCATAATCTCCCCCTACCCATTGCTTTGGTACTAACCACACTCAATGGAATTTAGTATAAAATAAAACCATAGTGAATCACATCATAATCAAAAAACAAACAACCAACAAACAAGGAAGACTTATGTCAGCTCTTGCCTAGTACACAGAAAAACTGACATCCACACAGTATCTACATTAAGGGTTTCAGATCTCTGCAATGTGTGTCTAATACCTTACTATGCGCTTCATGAATTGCACTTATTACATTGTTAAACATGTTACTCTATTACAAGCCTTCTTGTTTATAATCCACCATCAGCATTTAAGGTAAATATTATATCCTGTCCAGTTGCATATTGGTTGCATACTGGTTGTTATTTATTGTAGTGAAACAGCATACGGTTACCCCATGTGCCTATAGTGCCAAGACATAAAATCACAATACATTAGAGCGATTAGGAACAATTCTAGTAGAGAGAAGGGGGAGTCACAGGTACAAGAGATGCAATATAGATTTGCCCAAAGGGGATATCCGGCCACAGTTCTGGACATGGTCAAGGCACAGATACAGGATGTGACGCAGGACACACTACTACAAAAAAACTGGGAGGCAACAAGACCCGGAAACCAAGATAATCTTTACAACTACTTTCGCCCCCAATACTTCAAAGGTTGGACAGACGCTAAGGAACCACTGGCATATTCTGCTCTCTGACCCTAAGCTCAAATTTGCACAGAATGCACGTCCTCTGGTTGGGTACAGACATAGCACTAATCTGAGGGATCTGTTAGTTATTTCGGATCCAATACAGAGTTACACTGAGAAAGACCAGATAAGTACAAGAAAGGGGTGTTTTCGATGCCCGAACTGCACAACTTGCAATTCCATCATAGCAACCAAGAAATTTAACCATCCGCATGATAACAAGGTGTACACGATCAATCATCCACTTACTTGCACCACGATGTTTGTGGTATACTTGACCATCTGTCTGTGTGGCCTTCATTATGTACCATACGAGAAAGAATGGCCAATCATCGTACGGCCATTAAATCAGCATTAAAGAAAGGAGAATCAGATCAACCGGTGGCACGCCACTGGTTGACAGCAAAACATTCGGTAGCCGCAATCAAGTTGATCCTGATCGACCATATTACCAGACAAGTAAAGGGAGGCGATAGGAACAAGCTACTATTGAAACGAGAAGCACAATGGATGTTCCGACTAGGGACTGAATTCTCCACCGGACTATGGTGCTCTCACTTAAAGTGGCAGTGAGTGGTGAGGATGCTATGGTCCTCTATGTGTCCACGGTGGGCAACCTCCCGCCTGTAGGTGGGGTGTTTGCCCAGGTGTGGCTATGTGAGCACTTAGGGGATGTCGTGGATCGGTACTGGTTCACACCATCACCCTTTTTTTCTCTCCCCTAGACCTGCATTGTGGTCTTAGATTTCGATATAGGGTGTTTCCTTAGAGAATAAATCCTATTTGTTCCTTTCCCTTTAGTTTTGCTTGTTTTGTAAATTATCTTAACTTTTTTATTTATATTGCGGACTTAAAATTATATTTGTTGAATATATCCGTTTAGATTACTGTATGGTTCTCTATTAGATTATACTTAAACAATATAAATTGATACTGGGACAATATAATTGACATAGAGAGTTGTTTTTTAAAAAAACTTTTAAAAAACCTGTTTTTCCCTGCGGGATGTGCTTTGGACGGGATAATATAGGGGGTGCAAGTGAAAAATGAAAATAAATTTCCCCTTTCTGTATGTCTCTACGAATCCATTATAAATAAAAATGATTGTTAATCTTAAAAGAATCTAAAATTGATCATCAAATAAGCTGAAATTTGAAGGGCAAATTGTGCATCTCTAAATGTATTATGAATAAGAGCAGAAAGTAACAATAGAAAAAATGTATCATTTTGTATCTGTATCGCAGTTCCCTTTGTTTTGAATTAATGCCTAACCAATCATATGCAGGGGTGACGGTATAAAAGACCTGACCTCCCATCTATCAGGAGCTTGACAAAGGCCCAGACCGGGCTGAAACGCGTTGCTCCGCCCACTTTTCTAACACACAGGTGACTGGAACTAATTACCAGCGCCGAGACCGCACAGAGACCCAGAGCACAGTTTGGTCTATCTGGCGTGAGTGCTGATACGGATTGTAAAAGACAAGAGGTTTTCTTCATTTCGGGGATCCATCCAGCAGTGATCTAATCCAGGACCGCTATAGAGAGACAGCTGGGACTTCATAAAGCATTTTCGGTGTAAGTAATAAGTGAACACCTTAAATTTTGGCTCTCTTCCTGTCTGTTCATTTGGATCTCATCTCGTTACAGCTCCGGTTAAAATATCACTAACTTCCAGCTGACGTGGATCTTCCTTGGTCTCCAATGGGATCTTTGTTCTCTATCTCGAATTAACCATTTGTGATAGTGATTGTCTCATTGTTGTTTTTTTGTTATTTTATTTATGCAATTTTATTTTGAGGTTTTTAGGGATTTTATTGATACTACATTGTCAAACGCCTGATCAGAGTGTTTTTTAAATTTGGTTTTAAAAGTATTTCTGTGCACGATTAAGATTGTAATAAAATTTGTTTATTTTTTACTTGCACCATTACTCTGGTTCATCCTTAAGCACATCCCTTAATCAACTACCCAGTTTTCACATATTTGTAAGGAATTATCATTTCCATCGCACTAAGGTAATTTATTGTTTATAGTATACAATAATTAGAACCTTTGCATTACCAATTTTAGCTACACGTTAGCGCCAAGGGTTATTATAGTAATATCCTTATTACTATTGTATGATTGTATTTTTCTCTGTGGAGTTTGAGGATACTCCATTTACCCAGTGGTTTATTGGTAACTTTCCCAGCGCAGGTTGATCACACCCCTCAGTACACGGGGTTGTCTTGGCACCATAGGCACATGGGGTAACCGCATGCTGTTTCACTACAATAAATAACAACCAGTATGCGACCAATATGCAACTGGACAAGATGTAATATTTACCTTAAATGCTGATGGTGGATTATAAACAAGCAGGCTTGTAATAGAGTAACATGTTTAACAATGTAAAAAGTGCAATTCATGAAGTGCATAGTAAGGTATTAGACACACATTGCAGAGATCTGAAACCCATAATGTAGATACTGTGTGGATGTCAGTTTTTCTGTGTACTAGCCATGAGCTGACATAAGTCTTCCTTGTTTGTTGGTTGTTTGTTTTTTGATTATGATGTGATTCACTATGGTTTTATTTTATACTAAATTCCATTGTTCCATTGAGTGTGGTTAGTATTAGAATACCTGTTCAATTAAGGAGCACACAATATTGGTAACCAACAACATCATAAATGAACGTCAGTATTGACGTTTGGTTCGTGGAAACTGGAACCGGAAGTGAGGTAACTTCCGGTTCTGGATATACGGTAGTAACAGAGAGGCCACGTAGGTGATAATGAGCACAAGTGGTGATTTGCGACAAGGAGGTGAGAGAGTATGACTAAAAATACACACAATGTTCTGCATTATAGAAACGACATTAGGTCATTGTATGTATAAGTAAATTGAAACACTCAATATGTATAGTGGGTTCACTGTATACCGGAAGCGTTTGTTTTGAGGTAACTTTCGGTTCTGGCCACACAATGTCAACAGGATGCAGATACAGAGGTGGCGATGATGGCACTGTTTGAATTGTTTGGTGGTAAAAATATTCATGTTATAGACACAATAAATACATCTTAAGATATGTTGATATGAAATTGTAAACATAGAATACAGCAATTGGTATTTACTATTGCTAATTTTGATACTGGAAGGGTTTGATCTGTATACTTCCGGGTGACACGGGGGGAACAGAAAATTATCTAATGTTGGCGCCTTTTCTCCTGTTAAGTGTAGTCAGTCCACGGGTCATCCATTACTTATGGAATATTTCTCTTCCTAACAGGAAACTGCAAGAGAATTACCCAGCA
This sequence comes from Bombina bombina, assembly GCF_027579735.1. Classification (NCBI taxonomy): domain Eukaryota; kingdom Metazoa; phylum Chordata; class Amphibia; order Anura; family Bombinatoridae; genus Bombina; species Bombina bombina. The sequence goes on along the minus strand of NC_069509.1, from coordinate 91,750,224 downwards.
GAGCTTGCTATATAGCTCCTCCCCTCACCTGTCATACTCAGTCATTCTCTTGCAGCCTAACTAGATAGGAAGCTGTGAGAGATCTGTGGTGATTTTTAACTTAGTTTTATTTCTACAATCAAAAGTTTGTTATTTTTAAATGGCACCGGAGTGTGCTGTTTATTCTCAGGCAGCTTTAGAAGAAGAATCTGCCTGGGTTTTTTTCTATGGTCTTAGCAGACGTAACTAAGACCCACTGGCTGTTTCTCATCTGAGGAAAAGTGAGGTAACTTCAGAGAAGGGGAATAGCATGCAGGGTCCCCCTGCAACAAATAGGTATGTGCAGTAAATTATTTTCTGAGGAATGGAATTGACTGAGAAAATACTGCTGATGCCATTGTAAAGTAAGTTCAGCCTTAAATGCAGCGATAGCGACTGGTATCAGGCTGATGTGTGTGTGTGTGTGCACTGAATGTATTTTCTAAGGAATGGAATTGACTCTGAAAATACTGTAAATACTGAAATAATGTATGAGCCTTAACTGCAGTAAATGCGACTGGTAGCAGGCTTATTAATAATAATACATAACTTTCAAATGTATGTTTAAAACGTTTACTGGCATGTTAATCGTTTTTTGTGAGGTACTTGGTGATAAAACTTATTGGGGCTTGATTTTTACCACATGGCCATTTTTGTTTTCTGCATAGAAACAGTTTCTGAGCTTCCCCACTGTTGTAATATGAGTGGGAGGGGCCTATTTTAGCGCTTTTTTGCGCAGTAAAAATTCAGTCACAATCTGTCTACTTCATCCTCCATGATCCAGATCGTCTCTAGAGAGCTCAGGGGTCTTCAAAATCCATTTTGAGGGAGGTAATCAGGCACAGCAGTCCTGTGACAGTGTATTTGACTGTGAGAAAAACGTTAATTATATAATTGTTATCCGTTTTTGGGTACTAAGGGGTTAATCATCCATTTGCTGGTGGGTGCAATCCTTTGCTAACTTAATACATTTACTGTGAAAATTTGGTTGCTATAACTATTTTTGTTCATTGTTATTTCAACTGTGTCAATTTTTCTGTGCTTCTTAAAGGCACAGTAACGTTTTTTATATTGCTTGTAAATTAATTTTGAAAAGTATTTCCAAGTTTGCTAGTCTCATTGCTAGTTTGTTTAAACATGTCTGACTTAGATGAAGCTCTTTGTTCACTATGTTTAAAGGCCAATGTGGAGCCCAATAGAAATTTGTGTACCAATTGCATTGATGCTACTTTGAATAAAAGTCAATCTTTACATGTAAAGAAATTATCACCAGACGACGAGGGGGAAGTTATGCCGACAAACTCTCCTCACGTGTCAGTACCTGCGCCTCCCGCTCAGGAGGTGCGTGATTTTGTGGCGCCAAGTACATCAGGGAGGCCCTTACAAATCACTTTGCAAGACATGGCTACTGTTATGACAGAAGTATTATCTAAGTTGCCAGATTTAAGAGGCAAGCGCGATAGCTCTGGGTTAAGGATAGAGCGCGCGGATGAGATGAGAGCCATGTCAGATACTGCGTCACAGTTTGCAGAACGTGAGGACGGAGAGCTTCATTCTGTGGGTGACGGATCTGATCCAGGGAGACTGGATTCAGAGATTTCCAATTTTAAATTTAAGCTAGAGAACCTCCGCACATTGCTAGGGGAGGTATTAGCGGCTCTGAATGATTGTAACACGGTTGCAATTCCAGAGAAATTATGTAGGTTGGATAAATACTATGCGGTACCGGTGTATACTGACGTATTTCCTATACCAAAAAGGCTTACAGAGATTATTAGCAAGGAGTGGGATAGACCTGGTGTGCCTTTTACCCCTCCTCCCATATTTAGGAAAATGTTTCCTATTGACGCCACCACACGAGACTTATGGCAGACGGTCCCTAAGGTGGAGGGAGCAGTTTCTACTTTAGCTAAGCGTACCACTATCCCGGTGGAGGATAGTTGTGCCTTTTCAGATCCAATGGATAAAAAATTAGAGGGTTACCTTAAGAAAATGTTTGTTCAACAAGGTTTTATTTTACAGCCCCTTGCATGCATTGCGCCTGTCACTGCTGCGGCAGCATTCTGGTTTGAGTCTCTGGAAGAGGCCATTCGCTCAGCTCCATTGGATGAAATAATGAACAAGCTTAAAACACTTAAGCTAGCTAACGCATTTGTTTCTGATGCCGTTGTGCATTTAACCAAACTTACGGCTAAGAACTCCGGATTCGCCATCCAAGCGCGCAGAGCGCTATGGCTTAAATCCTGGTCAGCTGACGTGACTTCTAAATCTAAATTGCTTAATATTCCTTTCAAAGGGCAGACCTTATTCGGGCCCGGCTTGAAAGAAATTATTGCTGACATTACGGGAGGTAAGGGCCATGCTCTACCTCAGGACAGGGCCAAATCAAAGGCCAAACAGTCTAATTTTCGTGCCTTTCGTAACTTCAAGGCAGGAGCAGCATCAACTTCCTCCGCTCCAAAACAGGAAGGAGCTGTTGCTCGTTACAGACAGGGCTGGAAAGTTAACCAGTCCTGGAACAGGGGCAAGCAGGCCAAGAAACCTGCTGCTGCCCCCAAAACAGCATGAAGAGAGGGCCCCCTATCCGGAAACGGATCTAGTGGGGGGCAGACTTTCTCTCTTCGCCCAGGCTTGGGCAAGAGATGTCCAGGATCCCTGGGCGTTGGAGATCATATCTCAGGGATATCTCCTGGACTTCAAAACTTCTCCTCCACGGGGGAGATTTCATCTTTCAAGGTTATCAGCAAACCAAATAAAGAAAGAGGCGTTTCTACGCTGTGTACAAGACCTCTTACTAATGGGGGTAATCCACCCAGTTCCGCGGACGGAACACGGGCAGGGATTCTATTCAAACCTATTTGTGGTTCCCAAGAAAGAGGGAACCTTCAGGCCAATCTTGGACTTAAAAATCCTAAACAAATTTCTAAGAGTTCCATCATTCAAAATGGAAACTATTCGAACCATCCTTCCCATGATCCAAGAGGGCCAGTACATGACCACAGTGGATCTAAAGGATGCCTACCTTCACATACCGATTCACAAGGACCATTACCGGTATCTGAGATTTGCCTTCCTAGACAGGCATTACCAGTTTGTAGCTCTTCCCTTCGGATTAGCTACGGCTCCAAGAATCTTTACAAAAATTCTAGGATCACTTCTGGCGGTACTAAGACCGCGAGGCATAGCGGTGACTCCGTACCTAGACGACATTCTGATACAAGCGTCAAGTTTTCAAACTGCCAAGTCTCATACAGAGATAGTTCGGGCATTTCTGAGGTTGCATGGGTGGAAGGTGAACGTGGAAAAGAGTTCTCTATTACCACTTACAAGAGTTCCCTTTCTAGGGACTCTTATAGATTCTGTAGAGATGAAAATTTACCTGACAGAGGCCAGTTTATTAAAACTTCTAAATGCTTGCCGTGTCCTTCACTCCATTCCACACCCGTCAGTAGCTCAGTGCATGGAAGTAATCGGCTTAATGGTAGCGGCAATGGACATAGTACCATTTGCGCGCCTGCATCTCAGACCGCTGCAATTGTGCATGCTAAGTCAGTGGAACGGGGATTACTCAGATTTGTCCCCCCTACTAAATCTGGATCAAGAGACCAGAGATTCTCTTCTATGGTGGCTCTCTCGGCCACATCTGTCCAAGGGGATGACCTTTCGCAGGCCAGATTGGACGATTGTAACAACAGACGCCAGCCTTCTAGGCTGGGGAGCAGTCTGGAATTCCCTGAAAGCTCAGGGATTATGGACTCAGGAGGAGAAACTCCTCCCAATAAATATTCTAGAGTTAAGAGCAATATTCAATGCTCTCCTAGCTTGGCCTCAGTTAGCAACTCTGAGGTTCATCAGATTTCAGTCGGACAACATCACGACTGTGGCTTATATCAACCATCAAGGGGGAACCAGAAGTTCCCTAGCGATGTTGGAAGTCTCAAAGATAATTCGCTGGGCAGAGTCTCACTCTTGCCACCTGTCAGCGATCTACATCCCAGGCGTGGAGAACTGGGAGGCGGATTTTCTAAGTCGCCAGACTTTTCACGGATCCAGGTCCAGGGACCCAGGAGCGGTGCTGATAGATGCTCTGACAGCCCCTTGGGTCTTCAACATGGCTTATGTGTTTCCACCATTCCCAATGCTTCCTCGTTTGATTGCCAAGATCAAACAGGAGAGAGCTTCGGTGATTCTGATAGCGCCTGCGTGGCCACGCAGGACCTGGTATGCAGACCTAGTGGACATGTCGTCCTGTCCACCGTGGTCTCTGCCTCTGAGACAGGACCTTCTAATTCAGGGTCCTTTCAAACATCCAAATCTAATTTCTCTGAGGCTGACTGCATGGAGATTGAACGCTTGATTCTATCAAAGCGTGGTTTCTCGGAGTCGGTTATTGATACCTTAATACAGGCTAGGAAGCCTGTTACCAGACAAATTTACCATAAAATATGGCGTAAATATTTACATTGGGGCGAATCCAAGAGTTACTCATGGAGTAAGGTTAGGATTCCTAGGATATTGTCCTTTCTACAAGAGGGTTTAGAAAAGGGCTTATCTACTAGTTCGTTAAAGGGACAGATTTCTGCTCTGTCTATTCTTCTACACAAACGTCTGGCTGAAGTTCCAGACGTTCAGGCTTTCTGTCAGGCTTTAACTAGGATTAAGCCTGTGTTTAAGTCTGTTGCTCCGCCGTGGAGCTTAAACTTAGTTCTTAATGTTCTTCAAGGCGTTCCATTTGAACCCCTTCATTCCATTGATATCAAGTTGTTATCTTGGAAAGTTCTGTTTTTGATGGCTATTTCCTCGGCTCGGAGAGTCTCTGAGTTATCTGCCTTACATTGTGATTCTCCTTATCTGATTTTCCATTCAGACAAGGTAGTTCTGCGTACTAAACCTGGGTTCTTACCTAAGGTAGTTACTAACAAGAATATCAATCAAGAGATTGTTGTTCCATCTCTGTGTCCTAACCCTTCTTCAAAGAAGGAACGACTTTTGCATAATCTGGACGTAGTCCGTGCCCTGAAATTCTATTTGCAGGCAACTAAGGATTTTCGTCAAACTTCTTCCCTGTTTGTCGTTTACTCTGGACAGAGGAGAGGTCAAAAGGCTTCGGCTACCTCTCTCTCTTTTTGGCTTCGTAGCATAATACGATTAGCCTATGAGACTGCTGGACAGCAGCCTCCTGAAAGGATTACAGCTCATTCTACTAGAGCTGTGGCTTCCACCTGGGCCTTTAAAAATGAGGCCTCTGTTGAACAGATTTGCAAGGCTGCGACTTGGTCTTCGCTTCACACTTTTTCAAAATTTTACAAATTTGACACTTTTGCTTCCTCGGAGGCTGTGTTTGGGAGAAAGGTACTTCAGGCAGTGGTTCCTTCTGTTTAATGTTCCTGCCTTGTCCCTCCCTTCATCCGTGTACTTTAGCTTTGGTATTGGTATTCCATAAGTAATGGATGACCCGTGGACTGACTACACTTAACAGGAGAAAACATAATTTATGCTTACCTGATAAATTCCTTTCTCCTGTAGTGTAGTCAGTCCACGGCCCGCCCTGTTTTTACGGCAGGTCTAAATTTTAATTAAACTCCAGTCACCACTGTACCCTATGGTTCCTCCTTTCTCGTATGCTTGGTCGAATGACTGAGTATGACAGGTGAGGGGAGGAGCTATATAGCAAGCTCTGCTGGGTAATTCTCTTGCAGTTTCCTGTTAGGAAGATAAATATTCCATAAGTAATGGATGACCCGTGGACTGACTACACTACAGGAGAAAGGAATTTATCAGGTAAGCATAAATTATGTTTTTTGAACTGGAAGTAGGAGGTTACTGTTTATTAGTTTTCTTATTTAAGCTGGTGTGTAAATGTACACTGTTTAACCATTTTGGATCTTATTTCCACATTTTTTCACATTATACACTTTATTTTTATTTATTGTTATTTTTTATTTTTATTACTGTCTGGAACTTTGGACACACTTTTTGATTATTCATACCAGGACCGACTTGGACACACAGGACACAGGACATTTTATAGGACACTTGATAAGGATTTTATAATCTACTAGGACATTCTTTATCACTTGGAACCTTTTGAATCACTACCATTTATATTTTTATGTTATATTGGTAATGTCCTCTTACTCTTGAGGGCTAACTTACTCTATTGTTTTTATTGGTTTTAATGTGTATAGGGTACCCTATTATTTGTGTATGTTATAATAAATTTATTTTTAACCACAGTTTTTTTATATTTAGATACTTTAGCCTATGTTTGGCGCTCCTTCCTTCTATATATATATATATATATATATATAGTAATTCTCTTTGAGTTTTTAGGGATCTCACTTTGGGAGCTTGTATCCTTTAGATGTTGGCGCTGTATATATAATTTTAAATACACTAACCTCTATACCACCAACAAACCCCAGCAATCCCGCACCTAAAGTGACCCCTTAAACAAAAACCCTGCCCAAGCCCTTTAAACCCAAATGCAAACCTTCAAATTACCAAGAAAACACACAAAAAAAAAAATAGTATAAGTTACAGTTAGGTAAAAAAAAAAAAGAAAAGAAATACTACATTAAAAAAAAAACCCAAGTCTACCTACCATCGAAAGTCTTTTCTGCTTTTTTATGTCTATTGGCTTCCTATTAGCTCATTTAATTGAAGTTATCCAATAGAAATGGTTTTTGCTCTTATTGTTTGATTTGAAAATTGAATCAACCAGTAGAAATTACTTACATCCTATTAGTTATTCTTGTTGCTTTATTTAACATTTTTAAAACGATAAAACATTTATTTATGTATGTAAATATCTTAAATTTAAACAGTTTCTACATCATCATTCTGATTTTTCAACTTTTCGATACAATGCAAATTACTGTGAACAGTTTGTTTATGGTACTGAAGCTCATGAAACAATAGAGGCTGATATACTTTTTCCTGTTCTATTTCGCATTCTAGAGTAAAAGATCTTATACCACCACGGCCACAACTTCCCAGTCGAACTGCTAGAGCACAGAAGGTAAAATATTAATTAATTACAATATGGGCTAAAATTACATAGGGTTAGATTACAAATGGCGTGCTAGCGATATTGTTTTTTTTACTTTTTGTGTGCATCGGAAATAGTACACGTATTACAAGTTGAAAATAAACGTGTGCAATTGAGCGCAATCGCAATTTGCACTTGTTGGGTTAGCACAACTGAAGAACTCGCGTAAAGGGCAGTGAGTAAAAAGTTACTTTTTTTTTTTAATAACTACATAACGCACCTTAAGATAACTGTCTTCAATTGCACTAACCCGACACCGCGTTAGACCTACACCACTAAACCCGACTTTGCATTTTGTACATTCCAATGTTCTTCACATATAAATTAATATAATATTTATATGTGTGTGTATATATATATATATATATATATATATATATATATATATACATTTATGTATATGTCTGAATATTTTTTTTTTTAAATATATATCTATACCTATACATCCATATAAATATATATGTGTAGGCATACAGTATATACAGATGTATATAGAAATATATTTTGAAATATTAATATTACATATAGTTCAATGTGAAGAACAGTTGAATGAGTAATATTAAAAGCTCACTTTGGGTCCGCGAGTATAGGTATTCGTTTTTTCGGTTTGCACACTCCATTGAAGTTTATGGGGATAATAGTCAGCGCGGTCACAATATCTGACGTCTAACTCTTAACGTGCGTAGCGTTTTCGCTCAAGCGCAAACTTTTTACCTTCAACTTGTAATACGAGCACTACCCAACGTGCAAAAAAAGTTAAAGGGGATACGAATCCCAAAAAATGTAGTTTGTGATTTAGACAGAGCAGACAATTTTTAAAAAGTTTCCAATTTACTTCTATTATCAAATTTACTTTGTTCCCATGATATTCTGTGCTGAAGAGATACCTAGGTAGGCATCTGGAGCACTGAAATGACAGCGAATAGTGCTGCCCTCTAGTGCTCTTGCAAATGAATACCATTCTTGCAAAACTGCTGCCTTATAGTGCTCCAGAAATGGGCAGGCTCCTAAGCATACGCCCCTGCTTTTCAACAAACGATAGCAAGAAAACAAAGAAGAATTGATTATAGAAAAAATTAGAAAGTTGCTAACTATTGCATGCTCTATCTGATCATGAAAAAAAAAAATATCATTTTTACCTGCTACAGCGGGAGCACTAAATAGCGCTTCACTTGTAATCTGGCCCATAGTGTTGTGTTACTACTGATGTTATAATTTTGTCCTTTACTTTCATCTTTGGCACAAATAGTTTTTTTTTTTTAATGGAATACAGTTATTGTTAAACAATAATCGCCCTAACATACTGTTATGTTTACTGCTCTTTGACATCAAGTAGACTTATTTCTCCAACATAGGTGTGTCCGGTCCACGGCGTCATCCTTGTGGGATATTCTCTTCCCCAACAGGAAATGGCAAAGAGCCCAGCAAAGCTGGTCACATGATCCCTCCTAGGCTCCGCCTACCCCAGTCATTCTCTTTGCCATTGTACAGGCAACATCTCCACGGAGATGGTTAAGAGTTTTTTGGTGTTTAAATTTAGTTTTTATCCTTCAATCAAGTGTTTGTTATTTTAAAATAGTGCTGGTATGTACTATTTACTCTGAAACAGAAAAGAGATGAAGATTTCTGTTTGTAAGAGGAAGATGATATTAGCAAACGTTACTAAAATCGATTGCTGTTTCCACACAGGACTGTTGAGATGAAGTAACTTCAGTTGGGGGAAACAGTTGGCAGACTTTTCTGCTTGAGGTATGACTGGCCACATTTCTAACAAGACTATGTAATGCTGGAAGGCTGTTATTTCCCCTATGGGGACCGGTAAGCCATTTTCTTAGATTAAGTAAAAGAATAAAGGGCTTCATTAGGGCTTAAAAGACTGGTAGACATTTTTCTGGGCTAAAACGATTACTTTGCTAAGCATATTTGGCAGATTATAACTCTTAATAGTTATTATAATCTTGGGGATTGTTTTAAAAAAACGGCAGGCACTGTATTGGACACCTTTTTCAGATGGGGGCCTTTTCTAGTCATAGGCAGAGCCTCATTTTCGCGCCACTAATGCGCAGTTGTTTTTGGAGAGCAAGGCATGCAGATGCATGTGTGAGGAGCTAAGAACCACTGAAAAAGCTTATAGAAGGCGTCATTTGGTATCGTATTCCCCTCTGGGCTTGGTTGGGTCTCAGCAAAGCAGATACCTGGGACTGTATAGGGGTTAAATGTAAAAACGGCTCCGGTTCCGTTATTTTAAGGGTTAAAGCTTTCAAATTTGGTGTGCAATACTTTTAAGGCTTTAAGACACTGTGGTGAAATTTTGGTGAATTTTGAACAATTCCTTCATACTTTTTCACATATTCAGTAATAAAGTGTGTTCAGTTTAAAATTTAAAGTGACAGTAACGGTTTTATTTTAAAACGTTTTTTGTGCTTTGTTGACAAGTTTAAGCCTGCTTAACATGTCTGAACCATCAGATAAGCGATGTTCTATATGTATGAAAGCCAAGGTTTCTCCCCATTTAAATTTATGTGATGATTGTGCCATAGTGTCCAAACAAAGTAGGGACAATGATGCCACAGATAATGATATTGCCCAAGATGATTCCTCAAATGAGGGGAGTAAACATGATACTGCATCATCCCCTTCTGTGTCTACACCAGTTTTGCCCACACAAGAGGCCCCTAGTACATCTAGTGCGCCAATACTTATTACCATGCAACAATTAACGGCTGTAATGGATAATTCTATTGCAAACATTTTATCCAAAATGCCTACTTATCAGAGAAAGCGCAATTGCTCTGTTTTAAACACTGAAGAGCAAGAGGACGCTGATGATAACTGTTCTGACATACCCTCACACCAATCTGAAGGGGCCAGGAGGGAGGTTTTGTCTGAGGGAGAAATTTCAGATTCAGGAAAAATTTCTCAACAAGCTGAACCTGATGTTGTAACATTTAAATTTAAATTAGAACATCTCCGCGCACTGCTTAAGGAGGTATTATCTACTCTGGATGATTGTGACAATTTGGTCATTCCAGAGAAATTATGTAAGATGGACAGGTTCCTAGAGGTTCCGGTGCCCCCCGATGCTTTTCCTATACCCAAGCGGGTGGCGGACGTAGTAAATAAGGAGTGGGAAAGGCCCGGCATACCTTTTGTTCCTCCCCCTATATTTAAGAAATTATTTCCTATAGTCGACCCCAGAAAGGACTTATGGCAGACAGTCCCCAAGGTCGAGGGGGCGGTTTCTACTCTAAACAAACGCACTACTATTCCTATAGAAGATAGTTGTGCTTTCAAAGATCCTATGGATAAAAAATTAGAGGGTTTGCTTAAAAAGATGTTTGTTCAGCAAGGTTACCTTCTACAACCAATTTCATGCATTGTTCCTGTCACTACGGCAGCGTGTTTCTGGTTCGAAGAACTAGAAAAGTCGCTCAATAAAGAATCTTCGTATGAGGAGGTTATGGACAGAGTTCAAGCACTTAAATTGGCTAACTCTTTTATTTTAGATGCCGCTTTGCAATTATCTAGATTAGCGGCGAAAAATTCAGGGTTTGCTATCGTGTCGCGCAGAGCGCTTTGGCTAAAGTCTTGGTCAGCGGATGTGTCTTCCAAGACAAAATTGCTTAACATCCCTTTCAAGGGTAAAACACTGTTTGGTCCTGATTTGAAAGAGATTATTTCAGACATCACCGGGGGAAAGGGCCACGCCCTTCCTCAGGATAGGTCTTTTAAGGCTAAAAATAAGCCTAATTTTCGTCCCTTTCGCAGAAACGGACCAGCCTCTAATTCTACATCCTCTAAGCAAGAGGATAATACTTCTCAACCCAAACCAGCCTGGAGACCGATGCAAGGCTGAAACAAGGGTAAGCAGGCCAAGAAGCCTGCCACTGCTACCAAAACAGCATGAAGGGATGGCCCCCGATCCGGGACCGGATCTGGTGGGGGGCAGACTTTCTCTCTTTGCTCAGGCTTGGGCAAGAGATGTTCAGGATCCTTGGGCACTAGAAATAGTTTCTCAGGGTTATCTCCTGGAATTCAAGGAACTACCCCCAAGGGGAAGGTTCCACAGGTCTCAATTATCTTCAAACCAAATAAAAAGACAGGCATTCTTACATTGTGTAGAAGACCTGTTAAAGATGGGAGTAATTCATCCAGTTCCAATAGGAGAACAAGGGAGGGGGTTTTACTCCAACCTGTTCATAGTTCCCAAAAAAGAGAGAACATTCAGACCAATTTTAGATCTCAAGATCCTAAACAAATTTCTCAGGGTTCCATCGTTCAAAATGGAAACCATTCGAACGATCCTTCCTACCATCCAGGAAGGTCAATTTATGACCACGGTGGATTTAAAGGATGCGTACCTACATATTCCTATCCACAAGGAACATCATCAGTTCCTGAGGTTCGCTTTTCTGGACAAGCATTACCAGTTTGTGGCACTTCCATTCGGATTAGCCACTGCTCCGAGAATCTTCACAAAGGTACTAGGGTCCCTTCTAGCGGTTCTAAGACCAAGGGGCATTGCAGTAGTACCTTACTTGGACGACATCCTGATTCAAGCGTCGTCTCTGTCAAAAGCAAAGGCTCATACGGACATCGTCCTAGCCTTTCTCAGATCTCACGGATGGAAAGTGAACAAAGAAAAAAGTTCTCTGTCCCCGTCAACAAGAGTTCCCTTCTTGGGAACAATAATAGATTTTTTAGAAATGAGGATTTTTCTGACAGAGGTCAGAAAATCAAAACTTCTAAGCTCTTGTCAAGTACTTCATTCTGTTCTTCGTCCTTCCATAGCGCAGTGCATGGAAGTAATAGGATTGATGGTTGCAGCAATGGACATAGTTCCTTTTGCACGAATTCATCTAAGACCATTACAACTGTGCATGCTCAGACAGTGGAATGGGGATTATACAGACTTGTCTCCGACGATTCAAGTAGATCAAAAGACCAGAGATTCACTCCGTTGGTGGCTGATCCTGGACAACCTGTCACAGGGAATGAGCTTCCGCAGACCAGAGTGGGTCATTGTCACGACCGACGCCAGTCTGGTGGGCTGGGGCGCGGTCTGGGAACCCCTGAAAGCTCAGGGTCTATGGTCTCGGGAAGAATCTCTTCTCCCGATAAACATTCTGGAACTGAGAGCGATATTCAATGCTCTCAAAGCTTGGCCTCATCTAGCAAAGGCCAAATTCATAAGGTTTCAATCAGACAACATGACGACTGTTGCATATATCAACCATCAGGGGGGAACAAGGAGTTCCCTGGCGATGGAGGAAGTGACCAAGATAATTCAATGGGCGGAGGATCACTCCTGCCACTTGTCTGCAATCCACATCCCAGGAGTGGAAAATTGGGAAGCGGATTTTCTGAGTCGTCAGACATTCCATCCGGGGGAGTGGGAACTCCATCCGGAAATCTTTGCCCAAATAACTCAATTATGGGGCATTCCAGACATGGATCTGATGGCCTCTCGTCAGAACTTCAAGGTTCCTTGTTACGGGTCCAGATCCAGGGATCCCAAGACGACTCTAGTAGATGCACTAGTAGCACCTTGGACCTTCAACCTAGCTTATGTATTCCCACCGTTTCCTCTCATTCCCAGGCTGGTAGCCAGGATCAATCAGGAGAGGGCTTCGGTGATCTTGATAGCTCCTGCGTGGCCACGCAGGACTTGGTATGCAGACCTGGTGAATATGTCATCGGCTCCACCATGGAAGCTACCTTTGAGACAGGACCTTCTTGTTCAAGGTCCATTCGAACATCCGAATCTGGTTTCCCTCCAACTGACTGCTTGGAGATTGAACGCTTGATTTTATCAAAGCGTGGGTTTTCAGATTCTGTAATAGATACTCTGATTCAGGCTAGAAAGCCTGTAACTAGAAAAATTTACCATAAAACATGGAAAAAATATATCTGTTGGTGTGAATCTAAAGGATTCCCATGGAACAAGATAAAAATTCCTAAGATTCTATCCTTTCTACAAGAAGGTTTGGAGAAAGGATTATCTGCAAGTTCTCTGAAGGGACAGATCTCTGCTTTATCTGTTTTACTTCACAAAAGGCTGGCAGCTGTGCCAGACGTTCAAGCGTTTGTTCAGGCTCTGGTTAGAATCAAGCCTGTTTACAGACCTTTGACTCCTCCCTGGAGTCTAAATCTAGTTCTTTCAGTTCTTCAAGGGGTTCCGTTTGAACCCTTACATTCCGTAGATATTAAGTTATTATCTTGGAAAGTTTTGTTTTTGGTTGCAATTTCTTCTGCTAGAAGAGTTTCAGAGTTATCTGCTCTGCAGTGTTCTCCGCCCTATCTGGTGTTCCATGCAGATAAGGTGGTTTTGCGTACTAAGCCTGGTTTTCTTCCGAAAGTTGTTTCCAACAAAAATATTAACCAGGAGATAGTTGTACCTTCTTTGTGTCCGAATCCAGTTTCAAAGAAGGAACGTTTGTTACACAATTTGGACGTAGTCCGTGCTCTAAAATTCTATTTAGAGGCTACTAAAGATTTCAGACAAACATCTTCTTTGTTTGTTGTTTATTCTGGTAAAAGGAGAGGTCAAAAAGCAACTTCTACCTCTCTTTCTTTTTGGCTTAAAAGCATTATCCGATTGGCTTATGAGACTGCCGGACGGCAGCCTCCTGAAAGAATCACAGCTCACTCCACTAGGGCTGTGGCTTCCACATGGGCCTTCAAGAACGAGGCTTCTGTTGACCAGATATGTAAGGCAGCGACTTGGTCTTCACTGCACACTTTTGCCAAATTTTACAAATTTGATACTTTTGCTTCTTCGGAGGCTATTTTTGGGAGAAAGGTTTTGCAAGCCGTGGTGCCTTCCATTTAGGTGACCTGATTTGCTCCCTCCCTTCATCCGTGTCCTAAAGCTTTGGTATTGGTTCCCACAAGTAAGGATGACGCCGTGGACCGGACACACCTATGTTGGAGAAAACAGAATTTATGCTTACCTGATAAATTACTTTCTCCAACGGTGTGTCCGGTCCACGGCCTGCCCTGGTTTTTTTAATCAGGTCTGATGAATTATTTTCTCTAACTACAGTCACCACGGTATCATATGGTTTCTCCTATGCATATTTCCTCCTGTACGTCGGTCGAATGACTGGGGTAGGCGGAGCCTAGGAGGGATCATGTGACCAGCTTTGCTGGGCTCTTTGCCATTTCCTGTTGGGGAAGAGAATATCCCACAAGTAAGGATGACGCCGTGGACCGGACACACCGTTGGAGAAAGTAATTTATCAGGTAAGCATAAATTCTGTTTTCCACAAATTCTATGTTCAGCTCTTTGGTTAATAGTTGATTCAAAAAGTTTTGTAATACATTTGGCTAAAGAGGGCTTTAAAGGGACACTGAACCCAAATTTTTTCTTTAGCGATTCAGATAGAGCATGACATTTTAAGCGACTTTCTAATTTACTCCTATTATCAAATTTTCTTCATTCTCTTGGTATTTTTATTTGAAATGCAAGAATGTAAGTTTAGATGCCGGCCCATTTTTGGTGAACAACCTGGGTTGTTCTTGCTGATTGGTGGATAAATTCATCCACCAATAAAAAAGTGCTGTCCAGAGTTCTGAACCCCCAAAAAGCTTAGATGCCTTCTTTTTCAAATAAAGATAGCAAGAGAAAGAAAAAAAGATGATAATAGGAGTAAATTAGAAAGTTACTTAAAAGTGCATGCTCTATCTGAATCACAAAAGAAAACATTTGGGTTCAGTGTCCCTTTAATAAATGTCATTTTTTTTATTTTTTTAAATAAATATTTATTTTACTTAGAGCAACTTTCTTGACTGGTGGTGGTGAACCTATGGCACCCAGCACCCAAATTTGCTGGTATTTTACCTCTGGGCTACCACTATACTACTTTCATTGGCAGAAATTATATAGCCTTATACATTGTTTTTCTTATAAATCCATGTTATATATCAGCAATGAAGTTTAATTGTTGAAATATATTATGGACTTAAAGGACCAGTCAACACATTAGATTTGCATAATCAACAAATGCAAGATAACAAGACAATGCAATAGCACTTAGTCTGAAGTTCAATTGAGTAGTAGATTTTTTTATAACAAATTTCAAAGTTATGTATATTTCCACTCCCCTTGTACCATGTGATAGCAATCAGCCAATCACAAATGCATATACGTGTAGTCTGTGAATTCTTGCACATGCTCAGTAGGATCTGGAGACTCAAAAAGTGTAAATATAAAAGACTGTGCACATTTTTTTTAATGGAAGTAAATTGGAAAGTTGTTTAAAATTACATGCTGTATCTGAATCATGAACATTTAATTTAACCTGAGTGTCCCTTTAAAAGAAAAAGATGTCTCTTTAAATAAAAAATAAAAAAGTACCATGCGCTTTTAAGATTTTTTTGGGGAAAAGTATTGCCAATTGGGGCACACACTCTCAATGTATAACTGATCTAGACCCTGTTTTGTAATTTTTTATAGCTGTTCCACAACTGTTTTAAATGCCAATAAAATATTATTTATTTATTTTTATTATTATTAATAATAATCATAATAATAATTGTTTATTTGTAGGGCACCAACAGATTCTGCAGTGCTTTAAGCATTATTGTTTAAAGAGGCAATAATAAACCACATAAACGTTAAAGTGATGGTAAACTATGTGGATTTGCTATGCTGCATGTGAATAACGTATTAAAATGAATGGCACTTTCATTCATCAGTTTTGTGTATAACAGTATAATAACACTGACGCTTTTTTGTGTGTCACTTTCTTACATCCTCCAATCATTACCCGGCCAGCTGGCATCCTTCGATGTTACACATTTCCCCTTACTCAGATAGCGCATGCGCTCAGTAATCTGCAGCAAAATACTGAGCGCATGCTCTATCCGAGTAATGGGTGTATGACTTTAAGCATAATGACTTTTAGCAAATATAAATAATATATCAATATTATGCACCCTTTGCCTGTGTTATTTTTACATAAGCTTATGCTTGACAAATAATCCTCCAATGTCCTATAGAACATCATCTTCAATCAAATAACAAAACTTATAGGGCTAGATTTGTAATTTTCCCTATGGGCTATTCACCCAGGCTGGTCGGGGGTTAACTGCCTGAGTTTATGGAAACTGTACAGCTGTCTGTAAGTATTTAGGGCTGTGGGTTTTGCAGTGATTTACGATGTGTACCCAGTCCAGTCTGAGAGTGCAGTCCATTTCTGTGTTTTGTACGTGCTTAGGGAAATTACAAAGGGCTGTTTAACCCTTGTTGGTTCACAGTTTGTTTGAAAGCATGCATTGTGTGGCTGCTGGTTAGGAACCCAGGAGGGAAGAGACTATGACAAAGTCCTAAGCTTAAACCGTTTGATGCCAAATGTAGCTAACTCTCCCATATTTTTAAATATTATTGTGTGTTTGCAGGAGAGTGCCTGTCTTTCTGTATGTTGTGTTAATAATTATGTTTCCTTCCTAAGATAGGGAGAGTCCACGGCTTCATTCCTTACTGTTGGGAAATACATCACCTGGCCACCAGGAGGACGCAAAGACACCCCAGCCAAAAGCTTAAATATCCTTCCCACTTCCTCATTACCCCAGTCATTCTTTGTCTCTCGTCATAGGAACCTACTTATTCTGGTGTGAAGAGCGTGATTTTTCCTGGCACAGAGTTAAGGTTGCCAGGATCTTATCTTTTCTCCAGGATGGGCTGGAGAAGGGCCTTTCTGCTAGTTCCCTGAGGGGACAGATTTCGGCCCTATCGGTTTTATTGCACAAGAGACTGGCTGAGCTTCCAGACGTGCAGTCCTTTGTTAAGGCTCTAATTAGGATCAGACCTGTGTTTAAATCTGGGGCTCCTCCTTGGAGCCTAAATCCTGTTCTTGGGGTTTTGCAACAGGTTGCGTTTGAGCCTCTGCATTCCGTTGACATTAAATTGTTATCTTGGAAGGTTCTCTTTTATTTGACTATTGCCTCTGCGCGCAGAGTTTGAGAATTCCGCTTTGCAATGTGAGCCCCCTTATCTGATTTTTCATGCAGATAAGGCTGTTTTATGTGCTAAATTAGGTTTTCTTCCTAAGGTTGTGTCAGATCGCAACATCAGTTAGGAGATTGTGGTTCTTTCCTTGTGTCCTAATCCTTCTTCATCGAAGGAATGCTTGCTTCACAATTTGGATGCTGTTCGCACCTTGAAGTTCTATCTTCAGGCTACTAAAGAGTTTAGACAATCCTCCTCTTTGTTTGCTGTCTATTCGGGGAAGGGGAAGGGGCAGAAGGCTACTTCGACTTCCCTATCTTTTTGGTTAAGGAGTGTCATCCGCTTAGCTTACGAGACAGCGGGACATTGTCCTCCTGAGAGGATAACGGCTCATTCCACTAGAGCAGTGGCTTCCTCTTGGGCCTTTAAGAACGAGGACTCTATGGATCAGATTTGTAAGGTGGCTACCTGGTCCTCCTTGCATACTTTTTCAAAATTTTACAAATTTGATGTTTTTGCTTTGGCTGAAGCAGCTTTCGGGAGAAAAGTTTTGCAGGCTGTGGTGCCCTGAGAATAGGGTCTGCTTCTTCATTTTTGTCCTCTGGACCTTGGGTATAGTTTTCCCAACAGTAAGGAATGAAGCCGTGGACTCTCCATATCTTAGGAAGGTAAACATAATTTATGCTTACCAGATAAATTCCTTTCCTTCCGGATAGGGAGATTTCACAGCCCCTGCACGTTTTTTCTTGTCTATGGGCGGTCCCCTATTATTTATTTTAATGTTCTGGCACCATTTATACCCTAATGTTTCTCCTACTTTTCCTTGTTGCTTCGGCAGATTGACTGGGGTAATAAGGAAGTGGGAGGACTATTTAAGCCTTTGGCTGGGGTGTCTTTGCCTCCTCCTGGTGGCCAGGTGTTGTATTTCCCAACAGTAAGTAATGAAGCCGTGGATGTTTTTTGGCAAGTTTTCTTGTGATCTTGAATAAAAAGGATCATATCGTCTGCAAATAATGAGAAATGCAGGTCAGAGTCTCCGATTTATAAACCTACTGTGTGTTTTCTAATTTTACAAGCTAGAGGTTCAATTGCTATGTCAAATGGAGTTCGGAAACCATTGATTAATAGGGTCGCTATTGGTGAGTTGTAAAGTGTCGTTAACGCTTGAGTGAATGGTCCCTTAATACCTATCTGATGTAGTGTTGTGAATAAATGGTCCCACAGAACCTTGTTGAAGGCTTTTTCTACATCTATAAGGAGCAGGGTAGCCTCACCCCGTATGTTTTCTTTCCTAAGATATGGTGAGTCCACGGCTTGAGTAATTACTGTTGGGAATACAACTCCTGGCCAGCAGAAGGAGGCAAGAGCATCATAGTTAAACTGTTAAGTATCACTCCCTTACCCACAACCCCCAGTCATTCTCTTTGCCTTTGGTGCATGGAGGAGGTGAAGTTTAGGTGTCTGAAGAATCTACAAGCAAGTTTTGGGGTATAGCCATATTTCACGTCATTCCTTGCAGTCGGGTAGTGGTGGCTTTAAAGCAGTTAGGAACTTGTAAAGAGGTACTTACTGCGTTTTCCGTAACAATTGCTTCCCTAGTTTAGAAAGCCAGAGTTGGCCACTCTGTTCTTTCTTTTTGAAAGGTCTCTGCGAAGAACTGTGTCTTCTCATACCTTGTAACTGTCTACATGCCGGGCAGCGGAGCAGGTAAGTGCTTTTTCTTCCAGTTGGGGAGACCATGCACTTAACAAATTAAAAGACACTGCTTTTATTTTGGGACATAGATAATCCTGCTGTATGGGTTACACTGGGGCATGAAGCAGGCGCTGTAGCATGTGTGAGACTAACATTTAAACTCCTTTAAAAAGAAAGGGTAAAATGTTTTTATAAGGCTTTATTTTCTGACACATATTAACTTAATAAAACAATACAAGTTTAAACTGAAAGTAAGGCTGAATTTTCTATTTCAGCAACTTATTCATTTCACCTTTGCTTTAAAAGAAACCGATGCAACATTTTAAACTGTCCGGTTTGAAATGCCGGTTATTTCTGGTACTCAGTGTACCAGGAAGCTATTTTACTGCCTCTCTGTGTTGCAGCAGTAATTTGAGCTCAGCAGTTGCGGTCACATGACCGACTTTACTTCATAACGTTTCTGGGGAAAACTTAATTGGTAGCGGTAAGGCACCTCAGTGAGGTGTGGGGTTGGCTGAGGGGTATTTTAGAAGTTTATTTGATGTTTATTAAATGTTTTTTCTTATCTTTTCTCGCATAATTTTAGTTGGGGATCGATCCTAATTTGTGATAAAATTTAAAGTGTATTTTTCCTTGGCTTATTTTAATTGAATATTACAATCTTTGAAACTTATCTGTACAAGTTTATTTACTGTTTCACAACATGTCTGATATGGAGCAAGAGCCTGCTCTCATGAATTCATGCTGCTTATGCTTAGATGCACAAATTGCAGTTTCTATGCAATTTTGTTCTTTATGTGTCAAGCAAACCTTGCAAAATAAAGGTAACATTTTTGAGCCTAATGTCTCTCAGGATGATGCTGTTAAAATAGTATCTCAGCTTTCTCCTGCTACGTCCCAAGCCTCAATGGCGTCACATGCAGTGCCCTGTGGTTCCTCTATAACTACTAGCGGAGTTTATTTAAAAGCAGAAATTGCTGCCCAGGTATCTTCTGTGGTATTAGTTATATAGAAGGAAACGATATAGGCTGACTTTTAATAGGGGGCGCTTTAAGCAATGTGAACAGGGCTGCTGGGCAGGAGTAATTAACAGCAAGTGTGTGTACACACAAATAGAGATATATGTACATATACAAATATATAGACAGATATACTTCCCTAAGGCATTTCTTTGCAACAGAAAATAATGTAAGTACAAAAGGTAAGTCTCTGGAAAAGTGTGTCCCACTTGCATCAAACAACCACACAAGTTGTGGAGGGATAAATCTGTGACTCTGAAGTGTAGGTAACAAATGCTGGACCAGGCTGCACTCTCCTCACATCAAAGTGTCATGATATCTGGAAGAATGGAGAAAAAAGAGAGGCGCCTGTGTGTACCAGTAAAACAGGAAAAACAAGAAAGAACTCCCGATCCAGGGTACTCACATTTCCTTGGAGCACTCGAACAGTGCTATTGGACACAGGCTGGGTATTTGGCAGCAACCCAGCTAACTGATATCCCAGGTACAGGAACACTGGAACACCAGGAACTCAGCAATGCTGGAGTTTCCATAGCTAGGTACTCCCAATGGGAGTGATTGGTATATGATAGGTAGGCAGTACAAGGTTCCAGTATAAAAACAGATTTATCAAAATATCAGAAAAAAAACAGAATAAGGTAGGGTATGCTAGCGGCCCTCTTTAACAAATTGCAACGCATTTCTCATCGCTTCAAAACGCTGTTTCATCAGGCACACAATACAGGCTATGGATAGCCTTTAAATATACAAGACTTACCAATCATGATACAAACACCTGGGAACCACCCCCACTGAGGGGAGTTCCCAGTAGCTTAACCCTTTGTTTGGAGTGTATATTTCATTTATTTACTGACCTCGGTATATTATACAAAGATAACAATATAAATAGCAATAAAGCCATAAATATATAAAAATAAAGATAGCGAAATATGGTTAATATACAAGTGATAAAATTTACCTAAAATAGGTGGTTGCTTATTGACCCATATGATCCTAAATTTGATGTTATAATATCACCATCAAGTGACCCTAGTTCGTGGTAAAGGTTAATAAAAAAGACTCTTTCTTACCTATTTACTTGGGGGGCAGATGTACTTGTTTCTGCCGTATAAATATCCGTAGTCATATTATAATTCGGACTTGACGCCAATACAAACGTGTTACTAGTTTACGTCACTATGGGCGTGATAGGAGGAGGGATAGTTAACGTCACTATGAATATAAGACCAATGGCGTCCTTGTGGGGGGGTGTCAAATTTCGATAGAAACACCAAGCATGGGTATCACTAACATCCCTGTCAGTGTAATGAGTGTATATGCTAAAAATCAAGTGGAACTATAACGTGTAATTATAGGGCATACATTTTATACGATCCCATCAAAATGTGAATGTTTCTCCAACATTGCTGTGTCCGGTCCACGGCGTCATCCTTACTTGTGGGAATATCTCTTCCCCAACAGGAAATGACAGAGTCCCAGCAAAGCTGGCCATATAGTCCCTCCCAGGCTCCGCCCACCCCAGTCATTCTCTTTGCCGTTGCACAGGCAACATCTCCACGGAGATGGTTAAGAGTATGTGGTGTTTAGTTGTCGTTTTTTTTTTTATTCTACTATCAAGAGTTTGTTATTTTAAAATAGTGCTGGTATGTACTATTTACTCTGAAACAGAAAAAGATGAAGATTTCTGTTTGTGAGAGGAAGATGATTTTAGCAGACAGTAACTAAAATCGATTGCTGTTTCCACATAGGACTGTTGAGATGAAGTAACTTCAGTTGGGGGAAACAGTTAGCAGACTTTTCTGCTTAAGGTATGACTAGCCATATTTCTAACCAGACTGTGTAATGCTGGAAGGCTGTCATTTCCCCTCATGGGGACCGGTAAGCCATTTTCTTAATCTCAAACAGAATAAAGGGCTTAATATGGGCTATAAAACTGGTAGACACTGTTATGGGCTAAATCGATTGCTTTATTTGGACATTTTATACATGTGTATGCTGATAATTCACACTTATAAACTTGGGGAACGTTTTTTAACGTCAGGCACTATGTTAGACACCTTTTTCAGTCAGGAAGGGCTTCCTAGTTGTAGGCTGAGCCTCATTTTCGCGCCATTACTGCGCAGTTGTTTTTTGAGAGCAAGACATGCAGATGCATGTGTGAGGACCTGAAAGTAGTTGGAAAACTTCCTAGAAGGCGTCATTTGGTATCGTATTCCCCTCTGGGCTTGGCAAAATCACAGCAAAGGCTGTAGCTGGGACTGTATAGCGGTTAAATCTGTAACCGGCTCCGGTTTCGTTATTTTAAGGGTTAAAGCTCTGAAAATTGGTGTGCAATACTTTTAATGCTTTAAGACACTGTGGTGAAAGTTTGGTAAATTTTGAACAATTCCTTCATATTTTTCCACATATTCAGTAATAAAGTGTGCTCTGTTTAAAATTTAAAGAGACAGTAACGGTTTTGTTTTTAAACGTTTTTTGTGCTTTATTGACAAGTTTAAGCCTGTTTAACATGTCTGTGCCTTCAGATAAGCTATGTTCTATATGTATGAAGGTCAATGTGTCTCCCCCTTCAAAATTGTGTGATGATTGTGCCATAGCGTCCAAACAATGTAAGGACAGTACTGTCACAGATAATGAAGTTGCCCAAGATGATTCATCAGATGAAGGGAGTGGACATGGTTCTACATCCTCTCCTTCTGTGTCTATACCAGTTTTGCCCACGCAGGAGGCCCCTAGTACTTCTAGCGCGCCAATGCTTATTACCATGCAACAATTGACGGCTGTAATGGATAACTCCATAGCAAATATTTTATCCAAAATGCCTGCATATCAGAGAAAGTGCGATTGCTCTGTTTTAAACACTGAAGAGCAGGAGGGCGCTGATGATAATTGTTCTGTCATACCCTCACACCAATCTGAAGGGGCCATGAGGGAGGTTTTGTCAGATGGGGAAATTTCAGATTCAGGAAAAATTTCTCAACAGGCTGAACCTGATGTTGTAACATTTAAATTTAAATTAGAGCACCTCCGCGCACTGCTTAAGGAGGTGTTATCTACTCTGGATGATTGTGACAACTTGGTCATTCCAGAAAAATTATGCAAGATGGACAAGTTCCTAGAGGTTCCGGTGTACCCCGACGCTTTTCCTATACCCAAGCGGGTGGCGGACATAGTGAATAAGGAGTGGGAGAAGCCCGGCATACCTTTTGTTCCCCCTCCTATATTTAAGAAATTATTTCCTATGGTCGACCCCAGAAAGGACTTATGGCAGACAGTCCCTAAGGTCGAGGGGGCAGTTTCTACTCTAAACAAGCGCACTACTATTCCTATCGAGGATAATTGTGCTTTCCAAGATCCTATGGATAAAAAATTAGAGGGTTTGCTTAAAAAGATTTTTGTACAGCAAGGTTACCTTCTACAACCCATTTCGTGCATTGTTCCTGTCACTACAGCAGCGTGGTTCTGGTTCGAGGAACTGGAAAAGTCGCTCAGTAGAGAGACTCCATATGAGGAGGTTATGGACAGAGTTCACGCACTTAAGTTGGCTAACTCTTTTATTTTAGATGCCGCTTTGCAATTAGCTAGATTAGCAGCGAAAAATTCAGGGTTTGCTATTGTGGCGCGCAGAGCGCTTTGGCTAAAATCTTGGTCAGCGGATGTATCATCCAAGACAAAATTGCTTAACATCCCCTTCAAAGGTAAAACTCTCTTTGGACCAGAATTAAAAGAGATTATCTCAGACATCACTGGGGGAAAGGGCCACGCCCTCCCACAAGATAGACCTTTCAAGGCCAAGAATAAGTCTAATTTTCGTTCCTTTCGTAATTTTAGGAACGGACCGGCCTCTAATTCTGCATCCTCTAAGCAAGAGGGTAATACCTCACAGTCCAAACCAGCCTGGAAACCGATGCAAGGCTGGAACAAGGGTAAGCAGGCCAAGAAGCCTGCTACCGCTAACAAAACAGCATGAAGGAGTAGCCCCCAATCCGGGACCGGATCTAGTGGGGGCAGACTCTCTCTCTTTGCTCAGGCTTGGGCAAGAGATGTTCAGGATCCCTGGACGCTAGAAATAGTTTCTCAGGGTTATCTTCTGGAATTCAAGGAACTACCCCCAAGGGGAAGGTTCCACATGTCTCACTTATCCTCAAACCAAATAAAGAGACAGGCGTTCTTACATTGTGTAGAAGACCTGTTAAAGATGGGAGTGATACACCCAGTTCCAATGACGGAACAAGGAATGGGATTTTACTCAAATCTGTTCGTAGTTCCCAAAAAAGAGGGAACCTTCAGACCAATTCTGGATTTAAAGATCCTAAACAAATTTCTCAGGGTACCATCGTTCAAAATGGAAACCATTCGTACGATTCTACCCACTATCCAGGAAGGTCAATTCATGACTACCGTGGATCTAAAGGATGCGTACCTACATATTCCTATCCACAAAGAACATCATCAGTTCCTAAGGTTCGCCTTTCTGGACAAACATTACCAGTTTGTGGCCCTCCCATTCGGATTAGCCACTGCTCCAAGGATTTTCACAAAGGTACTCGGGTCCCTTCTAGCGGTTCTAAGACCAAGGGGCATTGCAGTAGTACCATACTTGGACGACATTCTAATACAAGCTTCGTCCCTTTCAAGAGCAAAGGCTCATACAGACATTGTTCTGGCCTTTCTCAGATCTCACGGATGGAAGGTGAACATAGAAAAAAGTTCTCTGTCTCCGTCAACAAGAGTTCCCTTCTTGGGAACAATAATAGATTCCTTAGAAATGAGGATTTTTCTGACAGATGTCAGAAAGTCAAAACTTCTAAGCGCTTGTCAAGTTCTTCATTCTGTTCCACGTCCTTCCATAGCTCAGTGCATGGAAGTAGTAGGGTTGATGGTTGCAGCAATGGACATAGTTCTTTTTGCGCGAATTCATCTAAGACCATTACAACTCTGCATGCTGAAACAGTGGAATGGGGACTATACAGACTTGTCTCCAGTGATTCAAGTAGATCAGAAGACCAGAGATTCACTCCGTTGGTGGCTAACCCTGGACCACCTATCCCAGGGAATGAGCTTCCGCAGACCAGAGTGGGTCATTGTCATGACAGACGCCAGTCTAGTGGGCTGGGGCGCGGTCTGGGAATCCCTGAAAGCTCAGGGACTATGGTCTCGGGAAGAGTCTCTTCTCCCGATAAACATTCTGGAACTAAGAGCGATATTCAATGCTCTCAGGGCTTGGCCTCAGCTTGCAAAGGCCAGATTCATAAGATTCCAATCAGACAACATGACGTCTGTTCCGTATATCAATCATCAGGGGGGAACAAGGAGTTCCCTGGCGATGAAAGAAGTGACCAAAATAATACAATGGGCGGAGGATCACTCCTGCCATCTATCTGCGATCCACATCCCAGGTGTGGAAAACTGGGAAGCGGATTATCTGAGTCGTCAGACTTTCCATCCGGGGGAGTGGGAACTCCACCCGGAGATCTTTGCCCAGTTGACTCGATTATGGGGCATTCCAGACATGGATCTGGTGGCGTCTCGTCAGAACTTCAAGGTTCCTTGCTACGGGTCCAGATCCAGGGATCCCAAGGCGACTCTAGTGGATGCACTAGTAGCACCTTGGACCTTCAACCTAGCTTATGTGTTCCCACCGTTTCCTCTCATTCCCAGGCTGGTAGCCAGGATCAAACAGGAGAGGGCCTCGGTGATCTTGATAGCTCCTGCGTGGCCATGCAGGACTTTGTATGCAGACCTGGTGAATATGTCATCGGTTCCACCATGGAAGCTACCTTTGAGACAGGACCTTCTTGTTCAGGGTCCATTCGAACATCCAAATCTGATCTCCCTCCAGCTGACGGCTTGGAGATTGAACGCTTGATTCTATCAAAGCGTGGGTTTTCAGATTCTGTGATAGATACTCTGGTTCAGGCCAGAAAACCGGTAACTAGAAAGATTTACCATAAAATATGGAAAATATATATCTGCTGGTGTGAATCCAAGGGATTCCCATGGAATAAGATAAAAATTCCTAAGATTCTTTCCTTTCTGCAAGAAGGTTTGGATAAGGGATTATCTGCGAGTTCTCTAAAGGGACAGATTTCTGCTTTATCTGTCTTACTACACAAACGACTGGCAGCTGTGCCAGATGTTCAAGCTTTTGTTCAGGCTCTGGTTAGGATCAAGCCTGTTTTCAGACCTTTAACTCCTCCCTGGAGTTTAAATCTAGTTCTTTCAGTTCTTCAAGGGGTTCCGTTTGAACCTCTACATTCCATAGATATTAAGTTGTTATCTTGGAAAGTTTTGTTTTTGGTTGCTATTTCTTCTGCTAGAAGAGTTTCAGAGTTATCTGCTCTGCAGTGTTCTCCGCCCTATCTGGTGTTCCATGCAGATAAGGTGGTTTTGCGTACTAAGCCTGGTTTTCTTCCAAAGGTTGTTTCTAACAAAAATATTAACCAGGAGATAGTTGTACCTTCTTTGTGTCCAAATCCAGTTTCAAAGAAGGAACGTTTGTTACACAATTTGGACGTAGTCCGTGCTCTAAAATTCTATTTAGAAGCTACAAAGGATTTCAGACAAACATCTTCTCTGTTTGTCGTCTATTCTGGTAAAAGGAGAGGTCAAAAGGCGACCTACCTCTCTTTCTTTTTGGCTTAAAAGCATCATCCGATTGGCTTACGAGACTGCCGGACGGCAGCCTCCTGAAAGAATCACAGCTCACTCCACTAGGGCTGTGGCTTCCACATGGGCCTTCAAGAACGAGGCTTCTGTTGATCAGATATGTAAGGCAGCGACTTGGTCTTCACTGCACACTTTTGCCAAATTTTACAAATTTGATACTTTTGCTTCTTCGGAGGCTATTTTTGGGAGAAAGGTTTTGCAAGCCGTGGTGCCTTCCGTTTAGGTAACCTGATTTGCTCCCTCCCTTCATCCGTGTCCTAAAGCTTTGGTATTGGTTCCCACAAGTAAGGATGACGCCGTGGACCGGACACACCAATGTTGGAGAAAACAGAATTTATGCTTACCTGATAAATTACTTTCTCCAACGGTGTGTCCGGTCCACGGCCCGCCCTGGTTTTTTTAATCAGGTCTGATGAATTATTTTCTCTAACTACAGTCACCACGGTACCATATGGTTTCTCCTATTTTTTCCTCCTGTCCGTCGGTCGAATGACTGGGGTGGGCGGAGCCTGGGAGGGACTATATGGCCAGCTTTGCTGGGACTCTTTGCCATTTCCTGTTGGGGAAGAGATATTCCCACAAGTAAGGATGACGCCATGGACCGGACACACCGTTGGAGAAAGTAATTTATCAGGTAAGCAGAAATTCTGTTTTTATGTTCTGCGGTATCTGTATCTGCAGCATTAGCTGCCATTCCCAGATTACATGGAAAATGCAAGAGGAAATATAGAAATTCAGAAAGTAAGGTGCCTGTCCTCAGTTTTGCTTCTTAAGTTGCCCTTTCTCATAAGTCTGATGAGGAAAATACATCAGGACTTTCTGAGTGTGAAATCTCAGATTCGGACAGTATAATTCCTTCTTCTGAGACTGAGGTGATATCTTTCAGATTTAGGCTTGAACACCTTTGTGTATTATTAAAGGAGGTTTTAGCTACTTTAGATGACTCCGATAAACCTGTCGTCACTCCTAAGAAATCTAGTAAACTTAATAGTTTCTTTGATGAACCTTCCACTTTGGAGGTTTTTCCTGTGCTGGACCGTGCTAGGGATATTATCTCACAGGAATGGAAGAAATCAGGGGTGTCTTTTTCCCTGTCTCCCATTTTTAAGAAAACGATTTCTGTCGAGGACTCCATTAAAGACCCTTGGTATACTGTACCCAAAGTTGAAGGGACCATTTCCACTCTGGCTACGAGAACCACTATTCCTATTGAGGATAGCTGCTCTTTTAAGGATCCGATAGACAAGAAGCTGGAGGCTTATTTGAAAACAATTTATGTTCATGAAGGTCTCCAATGGCAACCTGCGATGTGTATTGCCACCGTGACTAGTGAGGGATTTCATTGTTTCGACGCCTTGTCTGATTCTCTTCAATTAGAGACTTCCTTGTATGAAATTCTAGATTGGATTAAAGCTCTTAAATTGGCTAATTCCTTTATTGCAGATGCCATTTTACAGGTTGTCAGACTAGGAGCTAAAACTTCTAGTTTCGCTGTTCTAGCCCGCAGGGTGTTATGGTTGAAATCCTGGTCTGCGGACGTTTCCTCTAAAGTCAAGCTTCTGGCGATTCCTTACAAGGGCAAAATTTTGTTTGAACCCGGCTTGGCAGAGATTATCTCTGATATTACGGGTGGAAAAGGGTATTTTTTACCTCAAGATAAGAAGAATAGGCCTAAAGGACGTCAGAGTAATTTTCTTTCCTTTCGTAACTTCAGAGGAAAGCCTTCCCCTTCTTCTTCCAAGCAGGAAGAATCCAAGTCTTCTTGAAAACCCAATCAGTCTTGGAACAAGGGGAAGCAATAAAAAAAAAGCAGCTGATTCCAAATCAGCATGAATTGTTTGCCCCCGATCTGGGATCGGATCAGGTGGGGGGCAGACTTTCTCAGTTCTCTCAAGCCTGGATACGAGATGTCCCAGATCCCTGGACTATGGACATAGTATACCAGGGTTACAAATTGGAATTCAAGACTTTTCCTCCCAGAGGCAGATTCCGTCTCTTAAGATTATCTGCAGACCAGATAAAGAGAGAGGCGTTCTTGAAATGTATACAACATCTTTTCTCCCTGGGAGTGATAGTTCCAGTTCCAGTGCAGGAACAGGGTCTCGGGTTCTACTCCAACCTATTTGTGGTTCCCAAAAAAGAGGGAAATTTCCATCCCATTCTAGACTTGAAGTGTCTAAACAAGATTCTCAAAGTTCCATCCTTCAAGATGGAGACTATATGTTCCATTATTCCTTTAGTACAAGAGGGTCAGTTCATGACAACCATAGACCTAAAGGATGCGTATCTTCATGTTCCTATTCACAGGAGCCATCACAGATGCCTTTCTGGACAAACATTTCCAGTTTGTGGCCCTTCCATTTGGTCTAGCCACGGCTCCCAGAATTTTTTCAAAGGTTCTGGGGGTCTTTTGACAGTGATCCGTTCTCGTGGAATTGCTGTGGCACCCTACCTGGACGACATATTGGTTCAGGCGCCATCTTTTCAACTAGCAAAATCTCACACAGAGATATTGTTGTCTTTTCTTCGTTCCCACGGATGGAATGTAAATTTGGAAAAAAAGCTCCCTTTCCCCTGCTACAAGAGTAGTGTTCTTAGGGACCATAATAGATTCTCTATTGATGAAGATTTTTCTGACAGAGGTCAGGAAAACCAACATCATTTCCTCTTGCCTCTCTCATCAGGCTTTTGCTCATTCTTCAGTGGCTCATTGTATGGAGGTAATCGGTCTGATGGTGACTCCATGGATTCTTTTTGCTCGATTTTATTTGAGAGCTCTCCAGTTGTGCATGCTCAGACAATAGAATGGCGACCATGCGGATCTATCTCAGAAAATAGAGTTAGATCAGTCATCAAGGGATTCTCTACCGTGGTGAATTTCTCAGGAACATCTGTCTCAGGGCACATGCTTTTGGAGACACCTTCCTGGTTGATCATGACCACGGACACCAGCCTGCTGGGCTGGGCTGGGAAGCAGTCTGGAACTCGTTAAAAGCTCAGGGCCTTTGGACTCGGGAGGAGTCTGCTCTTCCCATCAACATCTTGGAGTTGAGGGTGATTTACAATGCTCTATTGGCTTGGCCTTAGTTGTCCTCAGCCCAGTTTATCAGGTTCCAGTCAGACAACATAACCTCTGTGGTTTACATCAATCACCAGGGAGGAAGTCGGAGTTCCTTAGCCATGAAGGAGGTTACTTAGATTCTTCGGTGGGCAGAGACCCACAATTGCTGTCTATCTGCCATCCACAAATAAGGAGGGGGCGCCCTAAGGGGGGATAATCTATAATCCTAGTAGGTAAGAGGTGATATAGTAAATTAGTCTTATATATCATATAAAACAGACATATACCTCATATGAGAAAGATAAAAATAATAATACACTGGTCATGAGACTATACAGTCTAAACATGTAACAGCAGGATAGATATAATACACAACCTCCTAAGAGAAAGACAAAGTTAGAAAATATATAGATACAATGGTGAACAGGTAACTAAACCTCAAAGTATCATAATTCACAATGGTGCGTGAACTGATAAATACAATGCACTAAATGACATATATAGAGAAATGGATTTGATCTACAAGTGTAATAGTCTCTAATAATAATGGTGAAGAGTCACTGAGGTGGAAGTCAGGCAGCTATCTGTGGAGATCCAGGCCGGGATCCAAAGCAGCAATCTACAAAGACAAGAAGAGACAGAAGCGCCACATGGCCCAATATTGTTTGGTCCAAAAACGAATAGATGTGTGTACACAGAGTAAACTCACATTTGTGGATGCACCTCAATTAGTGCTATAGAAACAGTCTGGGGTTTCTTACAGTCACCCAGGGGACCAACCTCTTGTATTGGTATGATGTCTATATCAAAACGACATAAAGAAACACAGGTGCCTATATGGCCTAGTATTGTCTTAACACAGGTGAGTCAGTGTGTTAATATAGAAAGGTACTCACATTTGTTGTAGCATCTCCCTTGATGCTATAGAGGCAGGATGGGATCAATATAGTCACCCACCAGACTTAAACAAAGGCCTGCTGGACACAGATGGAAGTAAGGATCCGCCAGTGGTCAGGAGAGACCCAGGATAGAGAGCCCCTCTCACCAGAGGGATAGATAGCAACAAAAATGGATGGTAGCAAGTGTTCAAAATATAAAATGGTTTTATTAAAATATTAAAAACAAGGCAACGCGTTTCTCAGCTCAAGGCTGTTTCATCAGGCTTCATAAAAACATTTGAGAACACTTGCTATATACTCCTCAAATGGGGGGTGCCGGAGTTAGATCTGATGATGTCCCGTCAGAACGTCAAGCTTCCAAGGTACGGTTCAAGGTCAAGAGATCCGCAGGCTGTTCTGATAGATGCTCTGGCAGTTCCTGGGGTTTTCATGTTGGCATACCTGTTTCCTCTGTTTGCTCTCCTTCCAAGAGTCATTGCTCGTATCAAACAGGAGAGGGCATTGGTGATTCTAATAGCCCCTGCGTGGCCTCGCATTATCTGGTTTGCAGACCTAGTGGAGATGTCATCTCTCCCACCTTGGAGACTACCTCTGAGAAAGGACCTCCTGATTCAGGGTACCTTGCTTCATCCAAATCTTGTTTCTCTGAAGCCGACTGCTTGGAGATTGAACGTGTGGTTTTTCTGAGTCAGTCATTCAGACCATTATTCAGGCTTGCAAGCCTGTTACTAGAAAGATTTAACATAAGATATGGCGTAAATATCTTTATTGATTTGAATCCAAGGGCTACTCTTGGAGTAGAATTAGAATTCCTAGAATTTTATCTTTTCTTCAAGAAGGCCTGGAGAAGTGTTTGTCAGTCAGTACCCTGAAGGGTCAGATTTTTGCTTTATCAGTTTTACTACATTAACGTTTGGCGGGTGTGCCAGATGTGCAATCTTTTTTGTCAGGCCTTGGTCAAAATCAGGCCTGTCTTTAAGTCTATTGCTCCTCCTTGGAGCCTTAACCTTGTTCTTAAAGATTTACAGCTGGCTGCATTACATAGACATTACGTTGTTATCTTGGAAGGTTTTGTTTCTTGTTGCTATCTCTTCTGCTCAAAGAATTTCGGAACTCTCAGCTCTGCAGTGTGAGTCCCCTTATCTTATTGTTTCTAATATAAATATCTATCAGGAAATTGTTGTTCCCTCTCTATGTCCTAATCCTTCTTCTTCCAAAGAACGTTTGTTACACAATTTGGATGTTGTACGTGCTCTTAAATTCTACCTACAGGCGACTAAGGATTTTCGCCAGTCCTCTGCCCTCTTTGTCTGTTTCTCTAGGAAAAATAAAGGTCAGGAAGCTACTACTACTATTTCTTTTTGGTTACGAAGTATAATTTTTTTGGCTTATGAGACTTCTGGACAGCTGCCTTCTGGTAGAATTATGGCTCATTTCACAAGAGCTGTTTCCTCTTCTTTCTTTCTCTTCTTTCAAAAATGAAGCTTCTGTGGAACAAATTTGCAAGGCTGCAACTTGGTCTTCTCTACATACTTTTTTCAAAATTTTACAAATTTGATACTTTTTCCTCGGCTGAGGCTTCTTTTGGGAGAAAGGTTTTTTGTGTTTAGAATTTGATTCCTGCCAGTAATACTGTAGGACCGTTTGAACCCTTTGTATATTTAGAACAAATGACCTACCCTTAACAAAACCTGTCTAATCTACATGTATTATGTTTGGAAGTATGAGGGAAAGTCTGTTCCCCAGAATTTTCGTAAAAAAATTGTAATCTTGATTTAACAAGGATATTGGACTTGTGTATTATACTAATGTTAGCGTCCGCAAAACGAGTAGATAGATTAACTGTGCCTTCTAGTATACCGTTATAGAGATTTACCAGGGATGAACATATCTCCTCATTCTCCTCGTTCATAATTTTATAAAATTCCCCCAGGAGACCATCCGGTCCAGGGGCTTTAGTCAGTGGGATTAATTTGATGACGTTATGGAC
This sequence comes from Bombina bombina, assembly GCF_027579735.1. Classification (NCBI taxonomy): domain Eukaryota; kingdom Metazoa; phylum Chordata; class Amphibia; order Anura; family Bombinatoridae; genus Bombina; species Bombina bombina. Next base: position 91,717,870 of record NC_069509.1, on the reverse strand, counting down.
TTCTAGTGGTGTGACTCTTTGGTTGAGGGCAATGAGATTGTCCTCTCCTAGTTTGGGTAGGTTAATGGTTTCCCAGAATGAATTTTTCAGTGTTGCGTCTACTTCTTGCCCCTTATATAAAACTTTGTAAAAGTCAATAAACGTCTGTTGGGTGTCTGTTTCCTTTGTACGAGTAATTGGGCCCTTCTGTATTGTTAATCTAGTAATGTTTGCCAGTAGTTTTCCGGTTCTATTCCCAAACCTATAGTATCTAGCCATGGTCTTAGAGTGAGCGTAGTTAGCCTGCTGATGTAAATAGTCATCTCTCAGTGTTTTTGCCTCTATGTATTTTGTTTTATTCACTATAGTGGAGTGTCTCAGATATTTATTTCGTGCAATTGTTTTAGAAGGAGTTCTCCCCTTTCCCTGTGTTTTTTCTTAATGCCTCCTGCGTAGGAAGGATATAACCCTCCTAAGTACAGCTTTTGCTGCTTCACAGAAGAGCAAATGATCTCCCATGTGTTCTGCATTCAGAGTTTGGTAGGAAAGCCACTCCCCGAGGATCTATCTATTATTATCTAGAAAAATAAGGGTCCATATAAAGCTATGTGGGGAAAACCCATTTACTCAGTGTTGTGTTACTTGGCCTATCTGCATTTTTAGTGAAATCGGTGCATGGTCTGAGATAGTTATTTAATCAATTTTAGTTTCTGTAATCTTAGAGTCTAAAGCCTCTGAAGTCAAAAAGTAGTCTATTCTAGACAATGTATCCTTAGCTAATGACATACATGTATAATCTTTAACTTCTGGGTGTGTCTCTCTCCAAATGTCGTGAACGTTCAGGGCCTTCATGAAGGATCTAAGTATTAATGATTATTTTTTTTTTAGTTCTTTTGGGTGCGGGGTTTACTTCCAATGCTGCTGGGTTTCTGAATCTGTCCGCTGGTGTCTGTGGGGCTATATTAAAAGCTCCTATAATCATAGGAGATGATGTGAAGCTCAACATTTGGGATTGGAAGGAGCTCCAAAACTTTTTTTGGGGTTTGTGGGCCATACACTTCTGCCAGTCTGAAAACTTGATTCTGGATATCAAGGTGTATTAGTAGATATGTCCCCAATGGGTCGATTTTAGGCTCTCTTTGCCTTATACAACTTTGTTGTAGCTTGCGATGTTCGATTATATTTAAATTGGTTTCCTCTAGAATTGCTATATCCATCCCCAACTTTGTTGTAGCTTGCGATGTTCTATTATATTTAAATGGGTTTCCTCTAGAATTGCTATATCCACCCCCTGCTTGTGTAAGTACTTCAATATAGATTGTCTCTTCTGGGGAGAGGTAATGCCCCCTACGTTCCAACTTATGATCTTTAGGTCAGTGAGTGCCATGTCTTATTTAATGTTTGTAGTCTGTCTGGAGAAGCGTAAATTAGTAAATACCTGAATAGAAGTTTCGTTGACTGGAGATGGAGTTTCAGTAGCTTAGGGTCTTGAGGAAGTTGCAGCTGTCGCGCCCCGGGGAGGAGAGAAGATCGGCTATTCCCAAATACATAAACAAGAATAGAAGCATGAGAAAACCATATTATAACAAAATATAAAATATAACACAAACATAGCTAACATTGCTGTTTTAGTCAGAAAATATTAAGGTTAAACCTACTACCTCAATACCTGCCCTACCAACTGCCAATGTATGACTTGGATTATTCCCCGCCCCACCCCAACTTTGAACTTAAAGGGCCACTGTAAGTAAATATTTTCTATGCCTGTTACTTACTAACTACCCCAAATACGCTTTTTATCAATAGCATTTCATTAACATATCTCTACCGTATATCTGAAATCTTGTCTGCAAATTTAATTGTTTTCCAAACCCACTTCGCGGGTATCCTTTGCTCTGTACCAATCCGTTTACAATACCTAGGTTTCAAAATGGCGCTTTAAACACAATTTCATTGGTTTAAGTATTTTGAACATGCAGTGCTGAAAATAGTGGGCAGGATAACGTGACATCATTGGCAAATAAAAGATATAACTTTTAGAACGTTATGAAACTTCGTTTTGGAGAAAATATAGGTCAGTAGGTTTTAATTAATGTTTATTAACTTTAATATGTTAGTTGTTTGGCTTAAAAATTATAACGGAAAGTAATCCTTTAATACTTTGCCATTTCACTAATTGTATCAGGTTCTGAATTTAGTGTATTCAGTGCCATCGGGTTCAGTGAAGTTCCTTTTGATAAACCAGCATATCTTGGCGTAGTATCTCTATGGCAGATTCTCTGCTGCCGGCACTTCCCGCCTCAGGAATTTCTGTAATTGCCTTGGGTCTTCAAAGAACTTCGGCCCTTCTGAAGTTTGGAGCCTGAGTCTCGCTGGTTACAGTAGAGAAACTGAGTGACCCGCTTCTATTAAATTCTTGCAGTAAGGAGAGAACTCCTTGCGTTTTTTAGATATTTCCACGGAGTAGTCCTGAAAAAAAAGAATTTTGTTGCCTTCATAAAGCAACGGTGTGTAGTATAATTTTGTCCTTAAAGTTCAGATATTTTATCATGATGTGACGTGGTCCTTTTCTTTTTGCGTCCTGATTGTGGTTCCCCACCCTATGGGCTCTTTCCAGAATGCACGGGGTGTCAGCTTGGGGAATGTTTAGGAGTGATGGTAATGTTTGTTCTGCAAATTTATGAGTTCTGCACTAGGGACTGTCTCTGGGAGGCCAGCCTCTGGGAGGCTAACTCAGGTTATTACACGTCAAGCGGTTTTCGAGGTAGTCTCTCCTGATGAGGAGCATCTTGTTCTGCTGCTGTGACCTTTTCAGCTGTCTCTTTGCCTGTCCTCTGTATCAGCAATCCTCTGTTCTGCCTGCTGCATTCTTGTGGTGAAACTTTTGAAATCTGTGGAGAGTGAATCGACTCCAGTCTGCAGCTGCTTAATTTTAGGTAGGAACAATGCCGAGAGCTGGACCACAATTGGATGTGCATCATGGAGTGTATGTTCCGCCATTATAGGAGCTGTGTTCTCTGCTGCATGTATTTCAGCTTCATGTTTCGATTTTTTTTCTGCTTGTTTTTTTTTTTATTCGTCATGGTTCTGGCTCTCTTAGGCCTAGATTTAGAGTTCGGCGGTAGCCGTCAAAACCAGCGTTAGAGGCTCCTAACGCTGGTTTTGGGCGCCCGCTGGTATTTGGAGTCAGTGATTAAAGGGTCTAACGCTCACTTTACAGCCGCGACTTTTCCATACCGCAGATCCCCCTACGCCATTTGCGTAGCCTATCTTTTCAATGGGATCTTCCTAACGCCGGTATTTAGAGTCGTTTCTGCAGTGAGCGTTAGAGCTCTAACGACAAGATTCCAGCCGCCTGAAAATAGCAGGAGTTAAGAGCTTTCTGGCTAACGCCGGTTCATAAAGCTCTTAACTACTGTACCCTAAAGTACACTAACACCCATAAACTACCTATGTACCCCTAAACCGAGCTCCCCCCACATCGTCGCCACTCGATTAAAAATTTTAACCCCTAATCTTCCGACCGCCACCTACGTTATACTTATGTACCCCTAATCTGCTGCCCCTAACCCCGCCGACCCCTATATTACATTTATTAACCCCTAATCTGCCCCCCACAACATCGCCTCCAGCTACTTAAAATAATTAACCCCTAATCTTCCGACCGCAAAGCGCCGCCACCTACGTTATCCCTATGTACCCCTAATCTGCTACCCCTAACACCGCCGACCCCTATATTATATTTATTAACCCCTAATCTGCCCCCCACAACGTCGCCGACACCTGCCTACACTTATTAACCCCTAATCTGCCCTCCCTAACATCGCCGACACCTAACTTCAATTATTAACCCCTAATCTTCCGATCGGAGCTCACCGCTATTCTAATAAATGTATTAACCCCTAAAGCTAAGTCTAACCCTAACACTAACACCCCCCTAACTTAAATATAATTTTAATCTAACGAAATAAATTAACTCTTATTAAATAAATTAATCCTATTTAAAGCTAAATACTTACCTGTAAAATAAATCCTAATATAGCTACAATATAAATTATAATTACATTGTAGCTATTTTAGGATTAATATTTATTTTACAGGCAACTTGGTATTTATTTTAACTAGGTACAATAGCTATTAAATAGTTAAGAACTATTTAATAGTTACCTAGTTAAAATCATAACAAATTTACCTGTAAAATAAATCCTAACCTAAGATATAATTAAACCTAACACTACCCTATCAATAAATTAATTAAATAAACTACCTACAATTACCTACAAGTAACCTAACACTACACTATCAATAAATTAAATAAACACAATTGCTACAAATAAATACAATTAAATAAACTAGCTAAAGTACAAAAAATAAAAAAGAACTAAGTTACAGAAAATAATAAAATATTTACAAACATAAGAAAAATATTACAACAATTTTAAACTAATTACACCTACTCTAAGCCCCCTAATAAAATAACAAAGCCCCCCAAAATAAAAAATTCCCTACCCTATTCTAAATTAAAAAAGTTACAAGCTCTTTTACCTTACCAGCCCTGAACAGGGCCCTTTGCGGGGCATGCCCCAAGAAGTTCAGCTCTTTTGCCTGTAAAAGAAAACATACAATACCCCCCCCCCCAACATTACAACCCACCACCCACATACCCCTAATCTAACCCAAACTCCCCTTAAATAAACCTAACACTAAGCCCCTGAAGATCTTCCTACCTTGTCTTCACCATACCAGGTTCACCGATCCGTCCTGGCTCCAAGATCTTCATCCAACCCAAGCGGGGGTTGGCGATCCATAATCCGGTGCTGAAGAGGTCCAGAAGAGGCTCCAAAGTCTTCATCCTATCCGGCAAGAAGAGGACATCCGGACCGGCAAACATCTTCTCCAAGCCGCATCTTCTATCTTCTTCCATCCGGTGCGGAGCGGGTCCATCTTGAAGCAGGCGACGCGGATCCATCCTCTTCTTCCGATGTCTCCCGACGAATGACGGTTCCTTTAAGGGACGTCATCCAAGATGGCGTCCCTCGAATTCCGATTGGCTGATAGGATTCTATCAGCCAATCGGAATTAAGGTAGGAATTTTCTGATTGGCTGATGGAATCAGCCAATCAGAATCTAGTTCAATCCGATTGGCCGATCCAATCAGCCAATCAGATTGAGCTCGCATTCTATTGGCTGATCGGAACAGCCAATAGAATGCGAGCTCAATCTGATTGGCTGATTGGATCAGCCAATCGGATTGAACTTGATTCTGATTGGCTGATTCCATCAGCCAATCAGAAAATTCCTACCTTAATTCCGATTGGCTGATAGAATCCTATCAGCCAATCGGAATTCGAGGGACGCCATCTTGGATGACGTCCCTTAAAGGAACCGTCATTCGTCGGGAGACATCGGAAGAAGAGGATGGATCCGCGTCGCCTGCTTCAAGATGGACCCGCTCCGCACCGGATGGAAGAAGATAGAAGATGCGGCTTGGAGAAGATGTTTGCCGGTCCGGATGTCCTCTTCTTGCCGGATAGGATGAAGACTTTGGAGCCTCTTCTGGACCTCTTCAGCACCGGATTATGGATCGCCAACCCCCGCTTGGGTTGGATGAAGATCTTGGAGCCAGGACGGATCGGTGAACCTGGTATGGTGAAGACAAGGTAGGAAGATCTTCAGGGGCTTAGTGTTAGGTTTATTTAAGGGTGGTTTGGGTTAGATTAGGGGTATGTGGGTGGTGGGTTGTAATGTTGGGGGGGGGGTATTGTATGTTTTCTTTTACAGGCAAAAGAGCTGAACTTCTTGGGGCATGCCCCGCAAAGGGCCCTGTTCAGGGCTGGTAAGGTAAAAGAGCTTGTAACTTTTTTAATTTAGAATAGGGTAGGGAATTTTTTATTTTGGGGGGCTTTGTTATTTTATTAGGGGGCTTAGAGTAGGTGTAATTAGTTTAAAATTGTTGCAATATTTTTCTTATGTTTGTAAATATTTTATTATTTTCTGTAACTTAGTTCTTTTTTATTTTTTGTACTTTAGCTAGTTTATTTAATTGTATTTATTTGTAGCAATTGTGTTTAAATAATTTATTGATAGTGTAGTGTTAGGTTAATTGTAGGTAATTGTAGGTAGTTTATTTAATTATTTTATTGATAGGGTAGTGTTAGGTTTAATTATATCTTAGGTTAGGATTTATTTTACAGGTAATTTTGTAATTATTTTAACTAGGTAACTATTAAATAGTTCTTAACTATTTAATAGCTATTGTACCTAGTTAAAATAAATACCAAGTTGCCTGTAAAATAAATATTAATCCTAAAATAGCTAAAATATAATTATAATTTATATTGTAGCTATATTAGGATTTATTTTACAGGTAAGTATTTAGCTTTAAATAGGAATCATTTATTTAATAAGAGTTAATTTATTTCGTTATATGTAAATTATATTTAAGTTAGGGGGGTGTTAGTGTTAGGGTTAGACTTAGCTTTAGGGGTTAATACATTTATTAGAATAGCGGTGAGCTCCGATCGGAAGATTAGGGGTTAATAATTGAAGGTAGGTGTCGGCGATGTTAGGGAGGGCAGATTAGGGGTTAATACTATTTATGATAGGGTTAGTGAGAAGGATTAGGGGTTAATAACTTTATTATAGTAGCGCTCAGGTCCGCTCGGCAGATTAGGGGTTAATAAGTGTAGGCAGGTGTCGGCGACGTTGTGGGGGGCAGATTAGGGGTTAATAAATATAACATAGGGGTCGGCGATGTTAGGGCAGCAGATTAGGGGTACATAGGGATAACGTAGGTTGCGGCGGTTTACGGAGCGGCAGATTAGGGGTTAAAAATAATATGCAGGGGTCAGCGATAGCGGGGGCGGCAGATTAGGGGTTAATAAGTGTAAGGTTAGGGGTGTTTAGACTCGGGGTACATGTTAGAGTGTTAGGTGCAGACGTAGGAAGTGTTTCCCCATAGGAAACAATGGGGCTGCGTTAGGAGCTGAACGCTGCTTTTTTGCAGGTGTTAGGTTTTTTTTCAGCTCAAACAGCCCCATTGTTTCCTATGGGAGAATCGTGCACGAGCACGTTTTTGATGCCGGCCGCGTCCGTAAGCAACTCTGGTATCGAGAGTTGCATTTGCGGTAAAAATGCTCTACGCTCCTTTTTTGGAGCCTAACGCAGCATTTGTTTTAACTCTCGATACCAGAGTTAAATTTATGGTGCGGCCAGAAAAAAGCCCGCGGAGCGTTAACAGCCCTTTTACCGCCGAACTCCAAATCTAGGCCTTAGTGTAACTGTTATAGTATTTCTGCATGCAATACCTCTCAGTCTCGCTGAACCCCACCGGGGGATGTATTAGAAGTTTAGACCTAAGGATTTTCGAAGCAGATCAATGTCATATACACAAAAGGGGTAGTGCGAATAAGTAGGGGCTTGAGTGGGCCTTCGTCTTAGTACTGTATGTCACATAGTGAGGTTCCTTGCGGCTGGTACCCCAATCCATCTCAATTTTATGGTATTGAGAATGTGCTCCCAGTGTGGCATTCAGCCCGGACTTTTAAATTAAGGCCTGTGGGTCTCAGGAATATTTATGGATTTATCATCCGTTTGTATTGTGTGAGTCTGTATTGACAGTATGTTCCAGTGTGTGATCGAATTTGCTGTGCAAACTGTTTTGCGGGCCTGTGTCCCTTCTAAGCGTGTGCGAGGGGAGCCACTCAATCACTGCACAGTTACCAAAGCAGTTTCTCTGTGTCTGGACCTCATCCGCCTTTCCTGAGTATTTCTGGTTGCAGCTTTGTTGGGCTGTTGTTGGATTGGGAGTGCAATGGGCTCTCACTCTTCTTTTTAAATTTAAAGCAGGAATTTAACTCTAAACCAATAATTTAATACTTTGTTTCTCTGCAGTCTCTAGCATTACTTAAAACGCTTCAGATACAAACTGCAGTAACTAATGTTACTTTATCATAGAGGTTTTGATGGGCTACTTGTAAAACAGCTTAACTTAGTATTTTTAAGTGATATTTAAAAAGATTAGTATATATATTTTTATAGAATTAATATATATATATTTTTATAGAACCTTTTCTCAATCTGCCAATAGTAACCATGATTATTTATACTTGATCCGCATTAGAATAAGAATAAGTTCAACTTAAAAAGCAAAGGAACAAGTTTATTTACAGCTGTTGATCGTAAACAATAGAGTTTTAATATAGCACACTAGAAATATTTCAAATCTTTAGTATGACTTGAATTTAATTTATCGATACCAGACAAAATATTCAGTTCCAATAAAGGATTTGATTTAAAAATGAATGTTAATTTTTAACAAAAAGCTAATTTTATTATACAAGCTCCACAATCCTATATTTGAAAATACACTAAATTAGACATGGACAACCGTGATCTTATTCATATATACTGGTACCTAACCAACATTCATACGGCTAGATTTAGAGTTTTGCGGCCAAAGGTGTGCGTTAGCTACGCGTGTATTTTTTCCCCCGCACCTTTTAAATACCGCTGGTATTTAGAGTTCTCTGAAGGGCTGCGTTAGGCTCCAAAAAGGGAGCGTACAGGCATATCTACCGCCACTTCAACTCTCAATACCAGCGGTGCTTACGGACGCGGCCAGCTTCAAAAATGTGCTCGTGCACGATTCCCCCATAGGAAACAATGGGGCAGTTTGAGCTTAAAAAAAACCTAACACCTGCAAAAAAGCAGCGTTCAGCTCCTAACGCAGCCCCATTGTTTCCTATGGGGAAACACTTCCTAAGTCTGCACCTAACACCCTAACATGTACCCCGAGTCTAAACACCCCTAACCTTACACTTATTAACCCCTATTCTGCTGCCCCCGCTATCGCTGACCCCTGCATATTGTTTTTAACCCCTAATCTGCCGCTCTGTACACCGTCGCAACCTACATTATGTACCCCTAATCTAACGTCCCTCGAATTCCGATTGGCTGATTGGATTCTATCAGCCAATCGGAATTAAGGTAGGAAAAATCTGATTGGCTGATAGAATCAGCCAATCAGATTCAAGTTCAATCCGATTGGCTGATCCTATCAGCCAATCGGAATTCGAGGGACGCCATCTTGGATGACGTCCCTTAAAGGAACCTTCATTCGTCGGGAGTCGCCGGAAGAAGAGGATGGATCCGCGTTGGCTGCTTCAAGATGGTCCTGCTCCGCGCCGGATGGATGAATATAGAAGACGCCGCCTGGATGAACATGTCTACCGGTCCGGATGTCCTCTTCTTGCCGGATAGGATGAAGACTTCGGAGCCTCTTCTGGACCTCTTCTTGCCGGATAGGATGAAGACTTCGGACCCTTTTCTGGACGGATCGGTTAGACCCGGCGTGGTGAAGACAAGGTAGGGAGATCTTCACGGGGGTAGTGTTAGATTTTTTAAGGGGGGGTTTGGGTTAGATTAGGGGTATGTGGGTGGTGGGTTGTAATGTTGGGTGGGTATTGTATGTTTTTTTAAAATGCAAAAGAGCTGTTTACTTTGGGGCATGCCCCGCAAAAGGCCCTTTTAAGGGCTGGTAAGGTAAAAGAGCTGTTTAATTTTTATTTTAGAATAGGGTAGGGCATTTTTTTATTTTGGGGGGCTTTGTTATTTTTTTAGGGGGCTTAGAGTAGGTGTAATTAATTTAAAATTATTGTATTCTTTTTTTATTTTTTGTAATTTAGTGTTTGGTTTTTTGTAACTTAGTTTAGTTGATTTAATTGTAGATAATTGTAGGTAGTTTATTTAATTAATTTATTGCTAGTGTAGTGTTAGGTTTAATTGTAACTTAGGTTAGGATTTATTTTACAGGTAATTTTGTAATTATTTTAACTAGGTAGCTATTCAATAGTTATTAACTATTTAATAGCTATTGTACCTAGTTAAAATAAATACAAAGTTGCCTGTAAAATAAATATAAATCCTTAAATAGCTACAATATAATTATTCGTTATATTGTAGCTATATTAGGGTTTATTTTACAGGTAAGTATTTAGCTTTAAATAGAAATAATTTATTTAATAAGAGTTAATTTATTTTGTTAGATAAAAATTATATTTAACTTAGGGGGGTGTTAGTGTTAGGGTTAGACTTAGCTTTAGGGGTTAATACATTTATTATAGTAGCGGTGAGGTCCGGTCGGCAGATTAGGGGTTAATAAGTGTAGGTAAGGTTGGGGGGCAGATTAGGGGTTAATAATATTTATTATAGGCTTTGCGAGGCGTGAGTGCGGCGGTTTAGGGGTTAATACATTTATTAGAGTAGCGGCGAGGTCCGGTCGGCAGATTAGGGGTTAATAAGTGTACATAGGTGTCGGCGACGTTGGGGGGGGCAGATTAGGGGTTAATAAATATTATGTAGGTGCCGGCGATGTTAGGGGCAGCAGATTAGGGGTACATAGGGATAATGTAGGTGGCGGCGGTGTACGGTCGGCAGATTAGGGGTTAAAATTTTTAATTATTGTTACGGCGATGTGGGGGGACCTCGGTTTAGGGGTACATAGGTAGTTTATGTGTGTTAGTGTACTTTAGAGCACAGTAGTTAAGAGCTTTATGAACCGGCGTTAGCCCATAAAGCTCTTAACTCCTGACTTTTTCCTGCGGCTGGAGTCTTGTCGGTAGAGGGTCTAATGCTCACTTCAGCCAAGACTCTAAATACCATCGTTAGAAAGATCCCATTGAAAAGATAGGATACGCAATTGGCGTAAGGGGATCTGCGGTATGGAAAAGTCGCGGCTGGAAAGTGAGCGTTAGACCCTTTCTTGACTGACTCCAAATACCAGCGGGCGGCCAAAACCAGCGTTAGGACCCCTTAACGCTGGTTTGGACGGCTAACGCAAAACTCTAAATCTAGGCGATAGTTTGGTTGAATATAGACATACTATTGCATAACCTATTCCTATAGTACATTCATAGGCCTAGATTTGGAGTTCGGCGGTAAAAGGGCTGTTAACGCCACGCGTGTTTATGTCTAACGCACGGCATTGTTTGACTCCGGTATTTAGAGTTAAAATAAGACCATCTAACGATGCTCCTAACGCGTGTATGTCACACGCGTAATACTGCCCGCGTAAGACAGTCTCCCATAGAGATCAATGGGAAAGGCAAAAAATTGCTTTTTTCACCTAACACTCGATCTCGCGAGAATACGTACAGCTCGGTCATATGACGCATACCACATCATGCACAACAATAACACGCCGCAAATGTCACAACAACAATCAATCAACAAAGCACACAAGCATTACACATTCACAAGCGGGGAATGTTTTAATAAAATTTTATACGGGGAATACGCATATACTTTAAGATGCGGAAAATCGCAAAATAACAACAAGGATTAAAAATGATATACATACACTCGAAACAAAATCGCATTCAATATCACTATATATTATGACAAACATACATATACAACACTTCACAAAGAACACACCATCGCAAAATCACATTTAAAAAGAATACTATTGGACAATGTTAGAGAAAACGACCACTATGACATCATCACATTCTACACATTCCACAAATACCAACTCAAAATGAGCATGCGCAAATTCACACACCTAATACACATTGCACTAATATTAATTGCTAATAAAGCACACCTGAACACAATTTACAACGCAAATAGGTACATCATTAAACATTTACACAGGGTATATAAGCACCACACAAGCATGGCTTCTTTGACTGTGTTGCTGTTGGGTCTTTGGAGATTGGAGGTTTAAGAATAGAGAGTTTGCGAATTTTTGAGAGTTAGTGTTAGCGTGAGAGAGTCAGTTGGTAGTGTTAGCGTGAGAGAGTGAGTGAGTTAGTGGTAGTTAGTGGGAGTGGGAGAGAGTCTGTTAGTGGGAGCGTGAGTGAGTTAGTGGGAGTTATTAGTGAGAGTTGTTAGTGGGAGCGTCAGTTAGTGGTAGTTAGTGAGCGTTAGTGGGAGTGTTTGTTAGTGAGAATTAGAAGTAGTGTGAGTTAGCGAGCGAGTGATTTTTCTGTACACTTAACACATTTACACGCAAACACATTCAATACATACATACACTTATCAATAACACTACATACACTCCATACCCCCTACCCCCTCATACTACACTCCATTCCCCATTCCTTGTAGTCCCATTCCCTTTCATCCCATTTACTCTTATCCCATACCCCATACCCATCCCATACCCATCCCCTAGTTACATTTAGTTTACATATCCTCCTTTTAGTCTTATTCTTTTCGTTTATTTAAATACTCCTTACCCTCTTTGTTTTTTACATCCCTCTCACACTTTAAGCACCTTTTTTGTCTTTTTAGTTCTTTATTTTGCCCCCCTTTAATTTCAGCACACTCACTTTTTGTTTGATTATTTGGGGTTTAGTTTAGGGAAGAGATGGAGGCCAGGCAGGGGACAGGTAGAGGGGGGAGTAGAGGGAGGGGGAGAGGAACAGGGCAGGAAGGGGGGCAGGAAGCGGGGGTGGAAGCGGTGGGTGGACCCAGCCACTTGGTTCAAGATGACCAAGTGGCTGGGCCCAGTGGCGGTCAGAGTAGGGCTTCACAGTCCGGGAAACAGAGGGCATCATCACAGGGGAAGGCCAAGGCGACTAAGGAGGCGAGGTTTTCGATGGAGGAGAAGGAGGCCCTCGTAGAGGCCTATATGGCCAGGCATAGGATGCTGCAGCACCAAAAGACCACCCCGACTGACAGGAGGAGGCTCTGGAACGAGATAAGGAATGCAGTCAATGCAGTGGGTGGCCGGAACCGCGATATGGATTCTATCAAACATCGGTACCGGGACTGTAAACTTGAACTGAAAAAAAAGTTAAGCCTGGAGGCCCGACATGCCGCAGGGACCGGTGGCGGCCCTGCCATTGAAATGGAGTACTGCCGATGGGAGGAAATGTTGCGGCCCAGCATCTCCGAGGTGGAAGTAGTCGGTATCGGAGGAATCGATACCGGGAACCTGCCACTCTCATCTGACGGTAAGCTTATTGAACAATAATTTCACATACAAATGTATTTCAAGGGACACTATACGCAAACATTTACTTTCATGATTGAGGTAGCGAATACAATTTGACAAAACATTCAAATGTACTTATATTACCTAATTTGATTCATTCTTGAGATATATTTTAATGAAGAAATAGCCATGCACACGGTGAAACAATCACAGGAGGCAGCTATATTCAGCTAACAATCAGCATCTTATAAGCATATTTAGATATGCTTTTCAGCAAAGAATATCCAGAGAATTAAGCGAATTAGATAAGAAAAGTACATTCGAAAGTTGATACAAAATGTATGCTTCTAAATCATGAAAGATAAAACATTGGGTTTCATGTGTTAAGGATCAGATTAATGCTATAACGTTGTTTACACGCATTCTATTACTTTGCGGTTACATCAGTATCTAGGCTATAGGTTAGGTGTGCATTTAAACAGACTGAAAAAAAACGCAAAAACATTCACATTGACCACAGATATCACAAACACGGTTTAGAAAAAGCGGAAATAGTATTGATTGTTTGTTAGATTTCAAAGTGGATTAATGATTCTGCATTTGTAATTGTATCGTAAGCTAAGTCATTTAAACCTTTATTTGCAAATATGCTAATATATACATTTTTTTTTTTTTTTTTTTTTTTTTATATACAGAGTCTGGGGACGAGGCAGCACAGCCTCCTGCATCTCCCCGGGATGAGAGTGGTGGTGAGGAATTTCCACTTCGGAGGGAAGAGGCCCCCCGTGACGAACAGCGCACGGGAGATGATCAAGAGGCCCCGGAAGCACAGGAGGAACCCGCGGAACCCGCTGAACCCGAGGTCCCTCAAAGACCCGCACTCCGCCGTGCACGGGCACCCCGCCGTGCACGGGTTCAACATGCACAACAAGAGGAAATAGCGGAGGTGCGGGTTCTACTGGAGTACATAGACCAGATGCGTACCTCCCGGATAGAAAATATAGAAGGACGACACAGAATACTTGATGGCCAAAATCAGATTATTCAAGGACAAAATGAAATCATCAACATACTGAATAGAATAGAAGAAGGCCAAACAAGAATATTTCAGCTTCATCAAGAAATGTTCACTTTTTTCCGGGAGGCGCATTCTGGTCTACCTCCTGTTGCTGTGCCTCTTGTTGCTGGGCCTCTTGCTGCTGGGCCATCTCCTCCTGCCGGCCCATCTCATCCTCCTCAGCCATCTACTCCTCCTCCTCAGCCATCTACTCCTCCTCCTCCTCAGCCATCTACTCATCCTCCTCAGCCATCTTCTCCTCCTCATCCATCTTCTCCTCCCCAGCCATCTACTCCTCACCTTGGTCGTCCCAGTACTCTTCCTTCCACTCCTCCCACAACAGCTCCAAGGAGGACTCTTCGGAGTCGGCAGTTGCCTCTCCCAGAGCCTCAGCCCCGTGGGAAGAGGGGAAGGAAGAGGAAGTAAGTATTTTTTTCATCTTCACTGCTTTTTTTAATTTAATGTGTAATGGATAGGTATGTGATGATGTTGTTTTCATACACTTGTGGACCACACTCTGTATATAATCGACTTCTATGGGACCGGGTCCATGGAGGCAGATTGTTTGCAGAGTGTGGGTTATAAGTGTGTGAAAACCACATCATCACATACCTATCCTTGTTCATGATATTGATTGGTTTCTGTGATGTGATGTCCAAACTGTTTCCCGAATCGCTAACTAAATTACCATAACAATTTTCCATGATGGCATATTACTGTTTGAATGCCAATAACACAGCTTAAAGGGACAGTCAGAAAATTATTGATTACAAAGAAAACACTGTATTACGCATTATAAAGTTGGAAACAACAAAACATGGAGAAATACATGTGTGACTTATGTGCTTACCCTTGTATCTATGACTATGAAAAATGACCACTTATTTGTTGTTCTGACATAACAACATTTTAGATATCAATGATCAATACATGGTCAATAATATGCTGTATGAGCACAAGGTTTTACATATACAAATGCTATCAAAATGCCCTCTAGTGCTCAAATTGTATAATGATTACAAGCACTCTTCAAGATCGAAGAAATGAGCACACCAACCTCATAAGTTTAGATAGCAAATTTAAATAAACCCAGACAAATGTTCAATTGTTGAGAAACATTTGATATCCTTGATATTACAGAATTGACTTTTAGAATAATGACAAACATTATATATTTTCGAAACTGTCCCTTTAACAACATTACATATGCTAACACATATTTTAAGCTTGTTGGTATATCTACATGTACTTTGTCAAATAAAAAAAATTTGAAATCACATTTATATTGACGTGTTAAATAAAGTCTATTTTCTTTAAGAGACATTATTGTGTTAATATTTTATTGTAAAGACATTTTTATTTAACAATGAATATGGTTTAAAGTCCTTTTAGGAGTGGGGGGGGGGGGTGAAAATATGCTAACAATAATATATTTGAAGATTAAACTATGTGGATCTCATACATGATACAAAAAACAACATTTGCATTCAAGGGACAGTATCCTATATTTTTAACATAACTGTATGTAATAGACACTACTACAAACAACAAGATTAACATATACTGATATCAATATTAAAAAGCTTCAAACACTTGAAAATAAAATAGGGTTAGCTATATTGAAAATATAGACGAAACCCCCATTACAACCATAAAACAACACAATACCCCATCATTAACATATGAAAAGACCCTTTACACAAACTGGAGAAAGCTGGAGAATGTACTCACATGAAACTCAGAGGCTTTGCGAGGAGTAAGAAAATTACTTACATTTTCTTAGAACAGAAGAAAAAATAAACGTATTGGTTAAACAATGGACTATCTAACTAGAGACAAAATCCAAGCTTTTGATTTATAATGTGAGTGTCTAATGAACCTTTAATAAAATATACAACGAAATTACATTTAGAAGAAGTCGGCATCATATATTTAGCATATGATAAAGATAACTGCATATTGATTACTTTATTCAAACACAATAGCGCTTATTTATTAATTAGATATATTCAACATTAAACACAACATTAATTTTTTCTGAAAAAGGAACATATTGTTGACAAACATATTAAACATGGACTGTAGAGATTTGCACTTGCCTAGAAATATCCTATGCATGAAAACATTTTTCTTTCGTTCGTTGATTCAACCAGACATACAGCAAAAGAGAATGTGGTGGTCTTTATCAGCTACGGGTCAACAATGTAACATGATGCAAATAATACATATTCGCAAGCTTTTTAAAATTGGATGCAGTCACAAACGTTTTTAACGTGCACAAATATTGCGGGACTACGTAATCCAATCAGACGTTTTTTTACCTTTACATGTGCCGTCTTAACATGGCGCTTCCTTGATCACGTAAGAACGCCATCCAATGAAAGGCACATTATTGATCACGTAAGAACGCCCAAAAAAAAAGGCGCATCCTTGATCGCGTCAAAACGCAATCCAATAAAAGGCATATTCCTGATCACGTAAGAACGTCAGTCAATACAAGGAATCATTGGACAGCCTGGCAGGTGACGTCTTAAGCAACATGGCGCATCCGAGATCGCTGAAAAACCGCAGACAATACAAGGACTCAGTGACAGCTTGGCATATCACTAAGAAACGTATTTATATTTTAGGAACTAGTATGTGTGTAGATTGCTATCTAGGAATGACAACAAATCCTGAATCATCTTTTCGGACTTGACTGTCCCTTGAACTATAGCTATGGTGTATATCTTTAACATTTAAAAGATACACATGAGAAATACATATGCCATTGATGTTTTAAGATATGTTTGGATTGTTGTTGAATAACAATAGTTATACATGTATTGATTAAACGTGTCATTTATTCAGGTTTAATTATTGTCAGCCTACCTATAGCCATATATGGGAGGAGATGTATTTTGTTAACATATTAGTTAACTAATATTCATCATCTAAATTATTTGCATTTACACACAGAGATTTATTTGGTTACACTTTTACACTAATATAGATTTGAAAATGAAATACAGGTGCTGTCAACATTACAATAAGATTGTTTATTAATATAATTATATGTCTTTGTTCTTGTAAAAAGGACAAAAACGCTTTACAAATGGAAATACATTCATTAACAATTGTGATCAACATCACTTAAAGGGACATTATTTTGTTTTTAAAAAGAGCATACACATAGTCAATACTATTTCAATAAAATGAAGACTTTACAGGGATTATATCATTTTATCAATACTCAGATCATTTGGTAAAGGTGCATCAATTCATGCAGACTTTCTAAATACACACATGGATCTGAACATTTAAATATACATATATACACAAATACCAATCTATATATACATATATAAAGAAATTACTCTGCTAATCATAATCAGGCAATGATAGAGCTAAGAGAAAATAATATAAAGACAAATAATAAGATTACATTGGAGATGTTAATCTTAAAGTCATTTACTATTGTCTTACATATATGATTTCAGTATAACAAATATATTTGGTAGGTCCCTTTAAGGATCAACAACATAAACTAGAGCTTTCAAAAAATAACAGGAAGAATGAGGACAATTATTTGTGAAATAAAATGTATTTTATTAGTATGTAAGAAAACATACACAACGTTTATAAATAATCTTGTAAAAATAAGGAATATATGAGCCATATGACAAGGTAACACAGTGCATCACAGTCCATGAAGAGAGTTGCCAAGGGCCAGCATAGCCCCATTGGAGACATATGACAAGGTAACACAGTGCATCACAGTCCATGAAGAGAGTTGCCAAGGGCCAGCATAGCCCCATTGGAGACATATGACAAGGTAACACAGTGCATCACAGTCCATGAAGAGAGTTGCCAAGGGCCAGCATAGCCCCATTGGAGACATATGACAAGGTAACACAGTGCATCACAGTCCATGAAGAGAGTTGCCAAGGGCCAGCATAGCCCCATTGGAGACATATGACAAGGTAACACAGTGCATCACAGTCCATGAAGAGAGTTGCCAAGAGCCAGCATAGCCCCATTGGAGACATATGACAAGGTAACACAGTGCATCACAGTCCATGAAGAGAGTTGCCAAGGGCCAGCATAGCCCCATTGGAGACATATGACAAGGTAACACAGTGCATCACAGTCCATGAAGAGAGTTGCCAAGGGCCAGCATAGCCCCATTGGAGACATATGACAAGGTAACACAGTGCATCACAGTCCATGAAGAGAGTTGCCAAGGGCCAGCATAGCCCCATTGGAGACATATGACAAGGTAACAGAGTGCATCACAGTCCATGAAGAGAGTTGCCAAGGGCCAGCATAGCCCCATTGGAGACATATGACAAGGTAACACAGTGCATCACAGTCCATGAAGAGAGTTGCCAAGGGCCAGCATAGCCCCATTGGAGACATATGACAAGGTAACACAGTGCATCACAGTCCATGAAGAGAGTTGCCAAGGGCCAGCATAGCCCCATTGGAGACATATGACAAGGTAAAAGAGTGCAACAGGCACAACAATAAACAGAAAAAAAGGCCAAATGGCAACACTAACAATAAAATTTCAACATGTGGACGGAGGATTCTTATCTGCCACCATGGAGCATATCCAGATCCTCCACTTACTGGTCATCCTCTTCATTGTCCTGTGCATGTCCAGCTCCAGATTCAGGCCTTGAACGTAATCGCATAATTTCACGCAGAGTCAAGTCCTGAACCCGGAGCTGGGCCTGCATGGTGTCGTTCATCCCTCTCAGGACAGCTGCGTTCCTCAACACGGCCTGCTCTACTCTTGCTATCCCTTCTAGCATGAGCCATGCTGAGTCACAGCCTAAAATAAAATAAAATTAAATATTAAGGATAATTACATAACAGACTAAAAAATTTTAATACATACATTGTCATCATAAAGACAAATAATTATTTACATTAATTAGTTTACATTTATTCTTTACACATGAATTAGGTTATTCAGACAGACAGAAATCATTAAAGGGACATGTTACTCAAACATGTTGTCCCCTTTAATTGGTTTTAGATGATCCACTTATACAGCTTGAGTGTATCAAATCTTGTTAAAGGATTTACATTGTACTTACATCAGAAATTTAACAATTAAATTTAGACTGTGGTAGGCACACCTATCCTTAAACATTTTTGCATTGAGGACAAGCTGTGTAAACATAGCAACCAGAAGAAATTACATTCCCACTGGGTTAGACAAGAGATAATGTATCCACATTTGTACATAAAATTTTGGATCCAAGTAGTGGTGTTTGGTATATGTAGCGATATCCAATTAAAGGGACACTGAACCTAAATATTTAATGGACTCATTCAGATAGAGCATGACATGACAAATCTTTATAAATTACACATATTCATTATATGTTTTAATTCTCAAGCTATATTTTGAAAGCAAGAATGTTGCTTTTTATGGAAGCCAATATTTGTTTATCAACTTTGTTTGTGCATGCTGGTTGATGGATACATTCATCCAACAATAAAGAAATGATGGCCAGATGTATTTTATTGTTTAAACTAATTATAGGAATTACTTTTTTTAAATAAATATATCAAGAGAATGACGAATAATTAATAAGAGTATTAAATTATAAATTTGATTAACATTGCATGCTGGATTTGAATCACAATTTAACAAATTTAACTTCACTGTACCTTTAAGTATCTTATAAAGTGTATTTAGAATGATACTTACAGCTGTGCCTGGGAAGGACAATCTGACACCCAGGACAATGAAGGTTGAGACAGGGGGGAGGGATGGGATTGGCTTGGGGAGTGATGTGAATGGCTTGGGGAGGGGTGAGCTGCCGCTCCGGGGTAGGCCGTACAGCTGGGGAGTGGGGAGTTTGGGTCTGGGCAGCTGTACGGGCCAGAATACGGGGAGAGCGGCGAAGGGGGGTGTATGGGCGTTTTTTGGGATGGACAGGATATGAAATATGGGAAGGGCTGGCAGTGGTCTGGGCATGGTCATGAGTTTGGTCATGGGAAGGGCTCTGGGTCTGTGCAGGGGTGTGGCCATGGTCATGGGTGTGTGCATGGGGAGGGGTCTGTGACTGGGCAGGGGCGGAAACCAGATGACCAGAAGTGGTGGATCCATCTGAAAATGTAAAGACAATATATTAACATCTCATACATCCTGACATCAAATCAACGCATTTCAAATTGATTATGTTTTCAATATACTTCGAAGTGTGTTTGAATTTTTAAACAATTCTGAAATGAGGATATGGTATGTATATAGGCACTCAGATGAATATCAATGACTGTCTGTACAATTTGAACCTTATTATTGTGTTTTGGCATGGAATATGCATGTGACATAATGATGGCATGAATTATAAATTTTTAAAAATAAATATACAAGCAGAATTTCATGCTGCCTGATATAGAAAGGGGGCAGTAGTGTATTTGAACAGACAAATAATATTCCTTTTTAAAGGGCAAAAGCTGTAGACTTTTAATCTCTTCAATAAAATGATTTCCAAAAAATAAACATGTTGGAAACATGATAGATATATTTCACATACCATCAGACTCCAAGGCAGCCTCTTCCTCCTCCGTCCCACATGTGACAGCAATCTCTGTAAAACATAACATGTTGTGTACACGTTAAGATCAGATATTATAACATATGTTACTGTTGCTCAAATACGCACATCAATGTTGCATTAAAGATATACACACACAAAGTTATGATTTACATCATTTTGATGGAGCATACAAATGACAATAGATTTGTTATTGTCAATGAATATTAATTTTAATGTATTGTTTGTATTAATGTTAAATTCATAAAAGCATAGTACATAGAACATTTAAGATTTCTCATGTGTGTATCACTTGATGACTGTTGTCAAAAAATCTAATGGAAACAAACATATGTTATACATCTTATGAATAACAAATGTGTAGACTAATAAAGTAGAAATTATTAATCGTTCAATATGAAAAATAAATTAATATATAATCAGAAGATAAATATTTTGAATTTTTATAATGTTATGCTTCATCAGAATCATGATCATAATATTGATTAGCAATACACCTTCAATTACATATAAATGAGTCAATGGACTTACCAGGAGACCGCAAAGGCGTCTCTATGTCACTGCTGGATTCCTGTGGGCTCACCACACCAACTCTCTCTATGAATGATATAGATATATATTATTAAACACATTTGGGATATCACTAAATCACATCTGTCTAGAATTTTAACATTAATCAACTTTAAAATGTGAAGAATAGAGCAGTCATTACACCAGAAAATGCTTGATTGAATCAAGGGGATTCTGTAAAAATATCTGTATTGAACATATGTTTAATGTCAGACTACATTAGACATCAAATTCATCTCAGATGCTACTATTGCATATCTAAATATACCCAATGATCAATGTTCTTAACCCTTTAAGGACACGCCTTTCACTTTGCTCAATTGTTTTATGACGGAATAATTCCGTCATATGTCCTTAAGAAGTTACAAAAATACACACAAACCACATATTGAGTAGCATCTGTTGACAAATCTAAACAAACACATGTGTCACATCGAGCCATTTTTGCAATGTACAGTAATCTTGTTTAGGACACAACACTTATTTATCACAATACAAAACAAAATTGATTATTACAAATATGTAATCATGGTGCTGTTAGAGTATGCAGATATCTATAAAGTAACTCCAACAGAGAATGTGATTTATATATCAATAGTTTTTAATAAAAAGAATGTAAAGATGAATGAATCTATTTTGTCTTAAAGGGACACTGACATGATTAATTTAAATAATTGATTTCTATGTTCAAACTGTAAAAAATGATTTAACATTGACTCCTATTATAATTAGAATGTTGCTCGATATTAATCTTAAAGGCAGATAAGGAATATTGGATTCAATAAATATTGTTTGTTGAAGGTATCCACCAATCATCAATAAAAACCCAGGTTGGTCAACCAAAATTTAGATGCACATAAACGTACTTTCTTTATTTTACAATACATTTAGCAATAGAATATGTCACATATGATGATAGTATTATATTTTTATGTTTATTAATATTGCATACTGTATCTGAATGACAATATTAATAATTGTAGCTCAGTATCCCTTTAATGTAAAATTAAATTGATTCCACAATGTTGTTGTTAATGAATTATCTACTCCATATGTTGATGTCATGAATGGTATTGAGCATGCAATTAAAATGTAATATGTTATTTAAGGATATCCGAATAATTATTTAATTTTCATCTATTAAATAGACATTACATATAAATATTGAACAATGTGTATTTAGTATGTAATGTTCAGTCCATGTTTCTAAGACAAATGTCAATTAAAAAGAGACATACCATACTGTGACAAGCCCTGGCTTGAGGATCCAGCAGCCACATCCATATCTGTAATATATTAAATGAGGATTGCATATCATTAATACTAATCATGGCATGTTTAAAAAATTTACATTAATAACAAATCAATTGAAAAATATTAATCCTTTGGTAGTCCCATGAGTTAATAGTTTCCTCAATTAAATTAATTAAAAATATATCCTGGGCTCTTATTTTCAATCAGTTGTGTTGTTTACTGTATCTTTAAGAATATCTGCTTGTTATTACATAATCATCAATTGATGGCCATATGTTATAATTGTTTTGTATTATTCGTTTTTTATTAGCTATAATATTTAAAATAAGAATACTGTATTCTTCACTAATCTAAGAATTCCCATTTAATTTTTAACAACATGTATAAAGCAATGCCACTTTCCGCAAACCCATGTTAACGTGGATGAGAAATGCCATTTTCGCGATCATTGCGCAATGATTCCAAGCGGAATTACGCATCCGTCATTTCACCAATATGTATAAAGCAATGCCACTTTCCGCAAACCCATGTTAACGTGGATGAGAAATTACATTTCCGCTCTGTGACGCATATTCTGTAGAGCGCAAGAAACATCATTCCTATTTCATGTGTCAATAATCTAAAATCAGATATCTAAACATCATATGTAGTGTATGTTGTGAGATCTGTATAGGTTTAGTATCTGACTATATACACATATTTTGATTATAAAAAAAAAATATATATATATTATATGAAGTTGGATAATTACCTGGTTCAGATTCTCTATCATCTCCTCCCAGGCCACCGGACGGAGAAGCATCTGCCCTGTCCCCCGCGTCAGGACTTTCAGATCCCGCAGCTGGGAGGGAAGAA
This sequence comes from Bombina bombina, assembly GCF_027579735.1. Classification (NCBI taxonomy): domain Eukaryota; kingdom Metazoa; phylum Chordata; class Amphibia; order Anura; family Bombinatoridae; genus Bombina; species Bombina bombina. Next base: position 91,694,655 of record NC_069509.1, on the reverse strand, counting down.
GAGGAGGCCGAGGATGGCGAGGATCTAAATCTTTTGGGGACCCGGAGATTGAGGAGCTCGCATAAAGTCACCTCATAAGGGAGTAGGTACAGTTTCCGCGGGGCCTTTCTTTGGCCCCCTCTTTTACGGGCTTGTACCCAGTCCCTTATGAGGTTTACTTTTTTAGATAAACGCAACCTCATATCTCCGAATCTCCTCATGATCTGATCCTGGGTCCTCTGGACGTCACACACCAATCTAACCACATTGGTGATAGACTCCCAGAGGGCCTTCTTAACAGGCGCATCTGTCAACCTCCTCTTGTTCCCAAACAGCTGGGGATAAAAGTCCTTGACGGCGTGGACCAGTGCAGCGCTCTCCTCCTTGGTGAACCTGGGAACTGACATGCCTGCTGGGTTGTATAATTATAATAATATATATTGCCTGCAGGCATTAGAGAACTGACAAAGATGGCAACGTGTAATGGACTTTTATATGGTGAAGTAAACATGAGATGCACCATGGGACAATTTATCTGTACATCTGATTGGATAAAAGTTTGAAATATTGTTATAATGTCTGTGAGACCATCCTGACTCAAGTTGTGTTTGTGTGATGAACTCTGATTGGCCGTTCCTTAATGTTTCATATCTTAGTAACTTCCTTACACATACCTCATGGTGGTGCTGTAACTTCATTTTTCATGTAGACTTATTTGTAACTCATGGGCCTGTCATGCGGATATGTGTGACGCAGATTTAATATCCGTGATCCGTTAAATATTAATGATTAAATACTCTTTAAAATCTAATCCTGTCACATTATTAATGTTGTCGACATTTCTCGGTTTAATAACGGTCTGTTTCTTTAATACAAATACACATTTCATATTGTATGTCTTTATTGTTCTTTAAATACATTTATTGTGAAGTATTGACATTGCTCTATTAAATGTCTTTATAATGCACATTGATTGTGTGCTATTGCGTGACATTAGACTCTAATGTTTAAAGATGCTAATCTGGTGTTTCAAGATGCGTTTCCCACGCAATATTTATTAATGTTAAAATTCAGGTTAGAATGTCAGTAACTTGGATAATCTGTTTATAAATATTAAACTACAGCTTTGTTATTCGCAAATAAACCTCGAGCTTGTATTTGTCTGAAGTGCTCATATATGTTATTGTGCAATGGCGTCTTTAGTTTTAAAGAGACATTACAAACAATTGTATCAAATGATCTGTAGAGATAGAAGATTGTTTAGACTTTAAAATGTGAATCATTTTCCATTAGTATTTATATATCCTCAACAGAAGAAATTTAAATGCACATGGTTGAGACAATCACATAAGGCATCTCTGTGCATCCACCAATCTTCATCTACTGAGCCGATCTCGATATGCTTTTCAAGCAAAGTATGTCAAGATAGCAAGATAAGTAAATACACTCTTTAAATCTCTTAAAGGGACACTGTCCAAACAAATTTAGCATTGGTGATTGAGCATGAAATGTTAATCAACTTTATTCTTTAATCAGATAATCAAATGTTAACAGTTATCTTGTTATGTTTCTTTGCAAATCAATAATGATATTTTATATTACGGACAATTGTTTTATAAAAACATGGGTTGTCCTTGACGATTGTTGCATCAATTATTCCAAACAATCAAGTTCTGTCCAGAGTACTGAAGCAAATAAATTAGCTATTTACTGCCTTATTTTTAAAGTAATGATAGCAACATCACAATGAGCATTCATAATATGAGACAAGTTTTAAAGTTGATTCCAATAGAATACTCATTCAGAATGTATAAATCATTAATTTTTTAACTGTCTACCTTTAAGTATATTTTGAGTTCATGTCCCTTTAAATAAACATTTCACAATAATGCTTAAAATATCATAAACCTAGGCACCTTCCTTTTGCTAAATGAGTCTAACATATGAGTAAAGCAAATTTAGATTAAATTCTAGATTGTTTTACACACTGACTGAAATATATTTATTAAATGAGGTATTTTTTAGCCTTCAGCGTAGAGGGACATTAAGCTATATGTTATGTATGAATTTTGTATAATATTCTTATATTTGAACAACTTAATATGTTTTGTTATTCAATCATTATATTGTAATTATATATATTCTTGGATTAAATACATCTCTACATAGGCTATTTTGATGCTGATTGTTGTTTGCATATAGATGCCTTATATCATTGACTAAGATAGATATGTGCATTTTTTTTTTAATTTTAACAAGTATATTTAAAGACTGAATGTAATTCTATAGTACTTTCTAAATATGTTTAAATTCTTGTATGATATTTTTAAAAATCTATACAAAATATACTTTGTGAATGTCCCTTTAAGGACCCAAACATTTTGTATTTTTATTTAACATTGACAAAATAAACAAAAGGGGAATTTACATTCTATATAGATATTTGATGTCTAACCCAAGAGGTAAGATTGTAATAAATACATAATATTACTAAGTATAGTTAAATGACTCCACTAGAAAATTACATAGATTAACCTGGCATCCAATAACTAATTTTTAAACAATATCAAGTTAAATGACCTACCATTTATAAATGTAATAATTTAAAAAAAAATTCAATTAATTTTTTGAGATACCTAAGGAAGATACATGATCTTATACAATTATTTTTACATTCAACAACACTGTCACTTTCATGTAATTGAACCACTTCACCTTATTAAATGTTAAAAAATTAAAAATTTTACTACATATCCTAAATAATTTTAATATATACATTTTCAATATAAAAGCATTGAAGAATCTGACTCCCCAATTAATGTTATAAAATATATTTTTATATTCTCGGAAGCATTTTATTTTCTAATATTAAAGCATTATTTTATCTTATGCATGTGCTTGTCAAATAGCCAACTACCAGTCATGGGAGTCCAAGTTTGATTTATTTACAGATTATATTGATATTTAGTAGAATCTGTTGAAAATAATGTATTTAATAATAAAATGTTTATTATTAACATGTCAAAATATATTTAATAGAAAAAAATTAAATATTCCTGGAAGTCATCAGATGCCAATCTGAAATGAAAAATAATAAAAATGGAACAAAGTTAATACACACGTTGTCAAATATTCATAAAATACATTTAAAATCATATGGTGTCTATGCTCTAACTTTGATCAACATTTTTTAAAGATAATCATTAAATTGATTTAAAATTAATGAAATACATACACCATTATATTGTTGATTAAAAATTCAATTTAAATATCCAAAAATCAAATTATACATAATAATGTATATCACATTTCAACAATATATGTATGCTGAACATAAATCTAATATTTCATGTCCATTCAAATACCTCTATATCAACTATAATATGTATTCCTTTTTCTGATTGTGATCCCTAAATATCTAATGATGAAATAAGTATGACTAATGTATGTAAGCTAACAATAATCAACATTCTTCATGTGATTCTTAACTAGCATGCACCAACCTGGATAATGCATGGTCTTTGAAAGTCAATTCAGGGGTAAACAGTTGATCTTCAATAGGTGTCTTATTCATCAGTTCATTAAATAGAGGACTGGGAAATACCATCTACAAAATAGAAAATCATCTAAGTGTCTCCAATAGGATGTCTCCACAGCCTTATTCTATCAAATATTTTGCACTTACCATGTGAACATGTCTTTGTATGGTTTTCAAGGTCAGCAGAATTGAAAGATAATGCCAGACATGATCCCATTGGTATACTTCAATTTAAATCTTGGCTTTTTCCCCACTGTCAGTCTGGGCAATCTTGACTGTCAGGCTTCAAATTGTTCCCTTTCAGTCTTTAGATTAAGTCATCTCCCTAATGTAATAAATTTTAAATAAAAAATTCATACAATTGTGTGAATCAGTTCTGTACCCCTCTCCCACCCCCCATTTCATAATAAATATCTGTCACTAGCTTACTAAGCCTGTGTATGAACCTGTGTTATTTTCTATCAAGTGTGAAGATGAGTCATATTGAGCATAAAAAACCTCTGTGTGACATTGAACCATAGTCATTCTAGAGTATCCCTTTCTGATTATGTACATTTTAAGTAATGTGTAAACAAAAATCTATTTTTTAAAATGTATGCCATATGATGTATTTGTGTACAAATCATGCCAGCAACAGTCCATACATTTCTACTTACCATCTGATGTCCTCTTTAAAAACCAGGTGGCAAAGACTCGCTATAGGACCCAATGCCCAGAGCATCACCTATATTATGAAAATTAAAAATTATTCTAACATTTGATCAATACTAACATGTTTGCACAATTCTCTACTTGTCATTTCCCTAGAGTTCACATCTATTGAAAATACTACAGTCTAACTTCTATTCTTTACCGTCTAAAGTGGCGGTTGATGACGTCTGCTCTGACATCAAGTCCCTCGTCCTGGAATTCCCCCTCTAGAACAGGATCATCCTCCTCATCTCTGAGGAGGTCTCTGTCCACCGGGACGGCCTGCAGCATCCCAGCCCGCTGTGCAATATTATGCAGGACGCTACAGGCTACAACGATCTTCGCCACCTTCTTTGGGTTGTACTGGAGTGCTCCTCCAGAACGGTCCAGGCACCTGAATCTCATCTTCAGGAGCCCGAACATCCTTTCAACCACCGCCCTGGTTCTCTTATGAGCCCTATTGTAGCGCTCCTCAGACACATCAGTCGGGCTACGCAAGGGGGTAATGAGCCAAGGCCGGCTCATGTACCCAGAATCACCTATAAATTTTGAACAGAACATAATTCAAACAGAATACTTAAACTAGTATATTGTTGTATAAATTTTTTTAAGTTAAAAACCATAATCCATATTAAAACTTGTCAGAAACATACAAAAAATAAAATTTCTATATTATTCTGTATCTTCCCATTTCAGCTAAGACATGCTACATATGCGTATTGTTCTGAAAACAAACCTTGTGTAAAATGCTAACTACATGGTTACATTGCATTCTCTATCTGAACACTTAAGGTAAGACATGCTACATATCTGCATTTAAATAAAACTAGACATTAGCAGAAAGAGACAATGACAGGGTTAAATTGCATGAGATAATAGCTTCCCATTTCAGCTAAGACATGCTACATATGCGTATTGTTCTGAAAACAAACCTTGTGTAAAATGCTAACTACATGGTTACATTGCATTCTCTATCTGAACACTTAAGGTAAGACATGCTACATATCTGCATTTAAATAAAAATAGACATTAGCAGAAAGAGACAATGACAGGGTTAAATTGCATGAGATAATAGCTTCCCATTTCAGCTAAGACATGCTACATATGCGTATTGTTCTGAAAACAAACCTTGTGTAAAATGCTAACTACATGGTTACATTGCATTCTCTATCTGAACACTTAAGGTAAGACATGCTACATATCTGCATTTAAATAAAACTAGACATTAGCAGAAAGAGACAATGACAGGGTTAAATTGCATGAGATAATAGCTTCCCATTTCAGCTAAGACATGCTACATATGCGTATTGTTCTGAAAACAAACCTTGTGTAAAATGCTAACTACATGGTTACATTGCATTCTCTATCTGAACACTTAAGGTAAGACATGCTACATATCTGCATTTAAATAAAAATAGACATTAGCAGAAAGAGACAATGACAGGGTTAAATTGCATGAGATAATAGCTTCCCATTTCAGCTAAGACATGCTACATATGCGTATTGTTCTGAAAACAAACCTTGTGTAAAATGCTAACTACATGGTTACATTGCATTCTCTATCTGAACACTTAAGGTAAGACATGCTACATATCTGCATTTAAATAAAAATAGACATTAGCAGAAAGAGACAATGACAGGGTTAAATTGCATGAGATAATAGCTTCCCATTTCAGCTAAGACATGCTACATATGCGTATTGTTCGGAAAACAAACCTTGTGTAAAATGCTAACTACATGGTTACATTGCATTCTCTATCTGAACACTTAAGGTAAGACATGCTACATATCTGCATTTAAATAAAACTAGACATTAGCAGAAAGAGACAATGACAGGGTTAAATTGCATGAGATAATAGCTTCCCATTTCAGCTAAGACATGCTACATATGCGTATTGTTCTGAAAACAAACCTTGTGTAAAATGCTAACTACATGGTTACATTGCATTCTCTATCTGAACACTTAAGGTAAGACATGCTACATATCTGCATTTAAATAAAAATAGACATTAGCGTCGTTAAATAACAAATGGTTAAATTTAATCCTATAGCTGAACATGACGCTAACAGTTAAAAAATACAGGGCCAATTGTCAACATTATTAACCATGTTGAGCACAAATACTCACCAACGAGATAACCAGGGGGCATTTGTCTTTCCTCAAACTGGCTCCACAGGGACGACAGAGAGAGGATGCGGGCATCATGACAAGCCCCTCCAAAATTCGCATACACATGCATAATCCTCATCCGTGCGTCACAAACATACTGCACGTTGAGGCTATGAAAATGTTTGCGATTTCTGAAGGGCAAGTCATCAATTTGAGCACGCAGCGCAATGTGGGTACAATCTATGGCTCCCAAGACATTGGGCAATTGAGCAATATCAAAGAATTCCCGCTTCAGGCGCCTCCAATCACCATCATTCTGTGGGAATCCTATGTATTGCTTACTGATACGTACCATGGCGTCCAGAAAGTTATCAAACACCACAGAGAATGTACCTTGAGCCAGGCCATGCATGTACAGTTCTCCGGATTGAAAACTCCCGGAGGCCAGGACGTATAGACAGCTTAGCATCTTACTCATGGGGGGAACAGCAGTCCTTATTTGTATACGTGGCTCCAAATGAGGTTTAAGAAGCTCGTAAAGGCCAATGAGCTGTTCGCGATCGAGCCGATACTTATCAAAAACCTCAAAGTCGCTCATGTTTTCCAAGGTGGGTCTCACCCTGTAGACACGAGGACCTCGAACCAGACGACCCCTTCGTCTCGGTCTGAGCCGCCGAGGCTGCCTGATTCGACCAACAGCTAGTTCGCCAATAGCAGCACCAGCAGCGTCTACCATGTCATCGTCATCCATCTTTCAAAACAGCGTAACAAGGTAAGCACTTGATCTGATGTGGATCACAAGTGATGCTTTGGCCATGTTGTTTGGGGGATTTATAGTACAATTAGTCCAATGGTAGTGAGTTTGTAATGATTGCTAATTGTATTCACTTGTTTGTATGTGAGCGGCGCGAATGCTTTCAAAGTGGGCGTTGTATTTTTTTGGCTGAAATGTTGTTTTCCGCAAATAAATCTCAATGTGAAAGTGTCAAATATCACACATACAGTGCATGTTTGTAATGTTTGTTCATATGCGTAATCAATATTTATGAAACGCGATCTTATAGTAACAAGCACACGTCCAGGCTAACATGAATGAAAGTGCATAGTTGTGTATAATGTGCATCGAATGTGATCGATCAATGTTGCTGCAATATTGTTTGTAAACGATAAATTAACATCTGCCATCTGTAGTATTGTATATATATGAGTAGTGATTGCCGAGCAGTAAATATTGTACGCGTCCCTTTAAAATCGCAATAAGAATTCCGAACTTCCCGTCTGTCATCTGTAGTATTGTATATATAAGTGATTGCCGAGCTGTCAATATTGTATGCGTCCCTTTAAAATCGCAATAATAATTCCGAAATTCCCGTCTGTCATCTGTAGTATTGTATATATAAGTGATTGCCGAGCTGTCAATATTGTATGCGTCCCTTTAAAATCGCAATAATAATTCCGAACTTCCCGTCTGCCATCTGTAGTATTGTATATATAAGTGATTGCCGAGCTGTCAATATTGTATGCGTCCCTTTCAAATCGCACTAATGCTGAATAACTTCCGGCTGTCATCTGTAGTATTGTATATATAAGTGATTTGCGATCTGACAATATTGTATGCGTCCCATTAGAATGGCACTAATACTGAATAACTTCCGGCTGTCATCTGTAGTATTGTTTATATAAGTGATTGCAGAGCTGTCAATATTGTATGCGTCCCATTAAAATGGCACTAATACTGAATAACTTCCGGCTGTCATCTGTAGTATTGTATATATAAGTGATTGCCGAGCTGTCAATATTGTATGCGTCCCATTCAAATCGCAATAATAATTCCGAACTTCCGGCTGTCATCTGTAGTATTATATATATAAGTGATTGCCGAGCTGTCAATATTGTATGCGTCCCTTTCAAATGGCACTAATACTGAATAACTTCCGGCTGTCATCTGTAGTATTATATATATAAGTGATTGCCGAGCTGTCAATATTGTATGCGTCCCATTCAAATCGCAATAATAATTCCGAACTTCCCGTCTGCCATCTGTAGTATTGTATATATAAGTGATTTTAGATCTGACAATATTGTATGCGTGCCATAAAAATCGCACTAATACTGAATAACTTCCGTCTGCCATCTGTAGTATTGTATATATAAGTGATTTGCGATCTGACAATATTTCTTAATTGTCCCATTGAAATCTCCATAATAATGCTGTTCAAAAGTGTGGTTTACGTATATGTTGTATTGTAGTATTGAGTGTTAAATTTCCTAAAGGGGCGGTACAGTGGTGAATCTGTGATGTGTATGGTTGAATCTTGTAATGACGTCATGATATTATTAACCTGCCTATGTAGTTGTGAAATCCTCATTGTGTTGTTGTATTGTGCTACATTGTTATTGTGTGCTGAATAAAATCTAAATGTGTGCTTTGTGGTTGCGTGATGGGTGATACGTGTTATGTACATGTACGTATATATTGTGATTGTGTCCCACATATGCTGACTTCTATATAGCGGTCTGGCATTGTTGTTCCTTCCCATAAAGTGACATCTGTAATCTGGTGTAATGATGTATTTCTTGTAGGTAATTCCTAATGGTTTATTGTGATGGAATCATGATGTTAAAAGTACAGTAAAATCCATATGTTGTGTTTTGTGATTCCTGTAGAGAATGTAATGTGTTTTTCCCCCATCATTTGAATGCACATGTATGAGTGAATGTTAAAAGTAATATATGTGCATCCATGACTGATCATGTGTTAAGCCTATGTAGATATGCTGTTGCTGCAAGCATATGAGTTGAATAACTGAAATGCAATAATAAAGGTAAATGAGAGGTGTTTCCCATTGTGTAGTGTTTGTGAATCCATAAATGTGTATTGAATTTTATTTTAATTTTAAATGTAATTTTATTTAAATAATAATGTGTTACTAGTGATGTTGATTTGTAGTTGATGTAATCTAAAAGTGTGAAACAAATTTATGGTGTTGTGAATATTTAATAATTAAAAACCATAAGTCCACCATAGGGAAATAGTCATTTCTTAATCTATTTATCATAGCTGGGTCTAACGCATGAAATCATGTATTTTCTAGCGCTGGTATTTGGAGTTTTTCAGTCTACGCTATTTGCGTGCGTTAGGGAAATGAGGGTTTCGCATGCACGAGCACGTCTTCCCAATAGAAGTCAATGGAGGCTCTAAAGATTTCTAATTTTTTTTTCTAAGACTGGTTTTCCTCGTAAAGTGAGTGACGTCATGAGCTTGTGTGAAAAAGTCACTAAATCGTGTTCTTTTTGTAATAAATAAATATTTTGTGTATGTCATGTGGTGTATATTGTTTGTATGCATCGATGAGTGTATGTTTGTGATAATGTTATTAGTTAGATGTAGGTATATGAGGGTCTTTTCCCGTATGTCCATGTAAGTCAATGGGAAAATGGATTTTTGTGGATTTATTTCAAACACCCGAGATCTCGCAACTTTAATCCTTTGTATTTTACCGAAAACAAAATAAATATGAAAAATAAAGATAGTGTAGTGTTTGTATGAGTGTAAGTGTACTTTGTGTAATATTTTTTTTGTGATTCGTGGATGTTTTTTTTGTCGGTATATGTTTACTACTGGGTCTGAGGTGGCGGTAGAAAGGTGAGCGTTAGGTGTATTTTGAGTCGCGGTAAATAAACTCTAAATACCGGAGTGCGTAAGAAACCAGCGTTAGGAGCCTCTAACGCTGGTTTTCACGGCTAACGCCGAACTCCAAATCTAGGCCTAAGTGTGTGATAGTATCTGGGTGTAGGATGTTTTCTGAATAATAAAGGATCAATCTATATATCTAATTATAATGAGATAGTAAAACTCCACTTGCCAGAATATCCCAAGATCAACTAAGATCATTTCAATCCTAGTGGAAAAGACACAGTTATAACTTGTTCTGTACATGGGACATCACAATGTGCCATAATCCCTACTTTGTATTTTGAATGATGTTATATCCTTATTTTACATGACATAATCTTTTTATTAAGGATTCCCTAGGATATATAATCAATATTGAAAATGAAAAGTAAGTTATTTTTCTGAAGACTATGGATTAACATCCACACCCTAGGTCCTCTCTGATATAACTATTACATTATTCTCAAATCTATTTTTCAAGGGGACCATATCACTGTGAATTTCTATTTAGAAAATCCTAATAAAGTCACTCGCACCATCTAACCTCTATTTAGGTTAAATCTTTTCCTGTGGTTTTAATGTATTTTGTTTTTTCCATTATTTTAAATGCCCTAATAAAAGTTATATTTTATGTTTATTCTCCTGTATATCCACCATCTAAAGCTCGTTGTATTATATTGCCTATTTTGTGGATGAACCCTGCCTGTCTAACTACTCTGCCTGCTGTACCCCTTAACTGCTGGATTAATATACTACTGCAGAACCCTGCCTGTCTGACTACTCTACCTGCTATACCCCTTAATTACTGGATTGATATACTGCTGCTGAACCCTGCCTGTCTGACTACTCTTCTTATTAACCCCTGTTGTTCTGGATTGCCTCTGTTGCCGAACCCTGCCTGCCTGCCTGACCATTCTAGTTGTGTGCCCTTGGACTGCTTTACTGTTGCCAAATCTTGCCTGCCTGACCATTCTAGTGGTGTGCCCTTGGACTGCTTTGCTGTTGCCAAACCCTGCCTGCCTGACCATTCTAGTAATTTGTCCTTAGACTGCTCTGCCGTTGCCCCTGGGGACTGTCCTGCCTGTGGGGAGTGCCGCCTTCCTCATCTTACTAACTCTCTCTGCTCTGGGATATTCCCTATCATTCTGGCTCGATGCCGGGATAACAAGACTACTGGCCAAGTTCAGTCTGATAGAGGAGTATCCCACGAGCATTACAGTTTGTGGTTCCCAAAAAAGAGGGAACTTTTCGACGCATTTTAGACCTAAAGTGTCTCAACAAGTTTCTCAGGGTAACGTCCTTCAAAATAGAGACCATTCGGTCCATTCTTCCTTTGGTCCAAGAGGGTCAGTTCATGACGACCATATACCTAAAGGGCGCATATCTTCATGTTCCTATTTACAGGGATCATCTCAAACTCCTAAGGTTCACTTTTTTAGACAAACACTTTCAGTTTGTGGCTCTTCCTTTTGGTTTTGCCACAGCTCCCAGAATTTTTTCTAAGGTTCTGGGGCTCTCTTGGCTTTTATCAGGTAGCCCCATACTTGGACGATATATTGGTTCAGGCGCCATCTTTTCAACAAGCAAACTCTCATACAGAGATCTTGTTGTCTTTTCTACTTTCTCACGGATGGAAAGTGAATCCGGCAAAGAGTTCCCTTGCTCCAGCTTCAAGGGTGGTGTTCTTAGGGACTATAATAGATTCCCTATCTATGAAAAAATTTCTGACAGAGGTCAAAGTCCAAAATTCTCTTCTCTGGCCTCTCTCTTTAGTCTACTTGTCGGCCATCAGTAGTTCAGTGTATGGATGTAATTGGTCTGATGGTTGCTTCCATGGACATCATTCCATTTAAGAACTCTGCAGTTATGCATGCTCAGACAATGGAATAGAGACCATTCGGATTTGTCTCAAAGGATAGATCTAGATCTGTCGACAGGAGACTCTCTCCCGTGGTGGTTCTCTCAGGAGCATCTGTCTCAGGGCACATGCTTCTGGAGACCTTCCTGGGTGAACGTGACCCTGGATGCCAGCCTGCTAGGCTGGGGAGCAGTCTGGGACTTGTTAAAAGCGCAGGGACTATGGACTCGGGAGGAGTCTGCTCTCCCCATAAACATCTTGGAGTTGAGAGAGATTTACAATGCTCTAATGACTTGGCCTCAGTTGTCCTTAGCCCGGTTTATCAGATTCCAGTCGGACAATGTCACCTCAGTGATTTACATCAACCACCAGGGAGGAACTTGGAGTTCCTTAGCCATGAAGGAGGTGGCTCGGTTTATACAGTGGACAGAAGTTCACAATAATTGTCTGTCTGCCATCCACATTTCAGGAGTGGACAATTGGAAAGCAAATTTTCTGAGCAGACAGACATTTCATTCTGGGGAGTGGATGTTGTGCGTGCTCTAAAATTCTATTTACAGGCGACTAAGGATTTTCGTCAGTCTTCTGCCCTTTTTATTTGTTTCTCGGGAAAGCATAAAGGTCAAAAGGCTACTGTGACTTCTCTTTCTTTCTGGTTGAGAAGTATAATTTATTTTGTTTATGAGACTGCTGGTCAGCATTTTCCTGAAAGAATTACGGCTCATTGCACAAGGGCTGTCTCGTCTTCTTGGGCTTTCAAAAATAAAGCTTCTGTGGAACAGATTTGCAAGGCTGCAACTTGGTCCTTTCTGCACACTTTTTCCAAATTTTATAAATTTGATACTTTTGCCTCGGCTGAGGCATCTTTTGGGAGAAAGGTTCTTCAATCAGTGGTGCCTTCTGTTTAGGTCTGCCTGTCTTGTTCTCCCTCCCTGTTCATTCTGTGTCCTCTAGCTTAGGTATTGGTTCCCACTAGTAATTGAATGAAGTTGTGGACTTTCCATATCTTAGGAAAGAAAACAAAATTTATGCTTACCTGATAAATTTATTTATTTCCGGATATGGAGAGTCCACGACACCACCCTTAATTAATACACATCCAGATTACGAGTTTTGAGCGCTATAGGGAAATTATTGACCGCAACACTTTCGTCGTTATTTCACTCCCCTATAGCTCTGCTATTACTGGTTTGCAAAAAGCAGGCTTGCACTGGCGACATGGTGGCGTTGAGCTCCATGCTTCACCCAAATACAAGCGCTGCTTTGACGTGCTCATGCACGATTTCCCCATAGACATCAATGGGGAGAGCCGGCAAAAAAGAAAAGCCTAACAATTGCGATCGGGGAAAAAAAAAGCTCCATAACGCAGCCCCATTGATGTGTATGGGGAAAGAAAAAGTTACGTTTAAACCTAACACCCTAATGTAAAAACCATGTCTAAACACCCCTAATCTGCCACTCCCGACATTGCCGCAACCTACATAATGTTCTTAACCCCTAATATGCCGCCCTTAACATTGCTGCCACATAAATAAAACTATTAACCCCTAATCTTCTGCTCCCGATATCGCCGCCACCTACATACAGTTATTAACCCCTAATCTGCTGCCCCTAACATCGCCGCCACCTAAATACACTTATTAACCCCTAATCTGCCGCCCCAATGTCGCTGCCACTATACTAAAGTTATTAACCCCTAAACCTCTGGCCTACAACATCACTAACACTAAATAAATATATTAACCCCTAAACCTAACCCTAAGCATAACCCTAATGTAACCCTAAGCATAACCCTAACTTAAATATAATTAAAATAAATGTAAATAAACCTTGCAATTATTCCTAAATAATTCCTATTTAAAACTAAATACGTACTTACCTGTGAAATAAACCTAAGCTAGCTAGGTAGACTGGTTGGTTAGTAAATAGTTATTAACTATTTACTAACTACCTAGTTAAAATAACTACAAACTTACCTGTAAAATAAAACCTAACCTGCATAACACTAAAACCTAACATTACAATAAAATAAATAAAATATAATTATCTAAATTACAAAAAATAAAAAAACGAAATTATCAAAAATAAAAACAAATTACTCCTAATCTAATAGCCCTATCAAAAAAAGCCCCCCAAAATAAAAAAAACCCCTAGCCTACACTAAACTGCCAATGTCCCTTAAAAAGGGCCTTTTGAGGGGCATTGCCCCAAGACATCCACTCTTTTACCTGTAAAAAAAATACAAACAACCCCCAACAGTAAAACCCACCACCCACACAACCAAACCCTCAAATAAAATCTCTAAATAAATCTAAATAAACCTAAGCTGACCATTGCCCTGAAAAGGGCATTTGGATGGGCATTGCCCTTAAAAGGGCATTTAGCTCTTTTACATTGCTCAAACCCTAAGCTAAAAATAAAACCCACCCAATAAACCCTTAAAAAAACCTAACACTAACCCCTGACGATCCACTTGCAGTTTTCGAAGACCGGACATCCATCCTCATCCAGGTGGCAGGAGTCCTCATCGAAGCCGGCACAAGTCTTCATCCAAGCGGCATCTTCTATCTTCATCCATCCGGCGCGGAGTGGGTCCAGAGTGTGAGCTCAATCCTATTGGCTGATTGGATCAGCCAGTAGGATGAAAGCTCAATCCTATTGGCTGATTGCAACAGCCAATAGGATTTTTCCCCTTTAATTCCTATTGGCTGATAGAATTCTATCAGCCAATCGGAATGTAAGGGACACCATCTTGGATGACGTCACTTAAAGGGAAACTTCATTTTCCAGCGACGATAGGAAGAAGAGGATGCTCCGCGCTGGATGTCTTGAAGATGGACCCGCTCTGCGCCGGATGGATGAAGACTTCTGCCGCTTGGATGAAGACTTCTGCCTGCTTGGCTGAAGACTTCTGCCTGCTTCGATGAGGTCTTCTGCCGTCTGGATGAGGATGGATGTCCGGTCTTCGAAAACTGTAAGTGCATCGTCGGGGGTTAGTGTTAGGTTTTTTTAAGGGTTTATTGGGTGGGTTTTATTTTTAGCTTAAGGTTTGGGCAATGTAAAATAGCTAAATGCCCTTTGGGCAATGCCCATCCAAATGCCCTTTTCAGGGCAATGGTTAGCTTAGGTTTATTTAGATTTTTATTTGGGGGGTTTGGTTGTGTGGGTGGTGGGTTTTACTGTTGGGGGGTTGTTTTGTATTTTTTTTACAGGTAAAAGAGCGGTTTTCTTTGGGGCAATGCCCTGCAAAAGGCCCTTTTAAGGGCCGTTGGCAGTTTAGTGTAGGCTAAGGGGTTTTTTTATTTTGGGGGGGGCATTTTTATTTTGATAGGGCTATTACATTAGTAAGTAATTCGTTTTTTTATTTTTGATACTTTCGTTTTTTATTTAGTGTAATTTAGTGTTTATTGTGTTTTGTAGTTTAGATAATTATATTTGATTAATTTAATTTATTTTATTGTAATGTTAGGTTTTAGTGTAAGGCAGGTTAGGTTTTATTTTACAGGTAAATTTGTATTTATTTTAACTAAGTAGTTAGTAAATAGTTAATAACTATTTACAAACTAGTCTACCTAGTTAAAATAAATACAAACTTACTTGTGAAATAAAAATAAAACCTAAGATAGCTACAATGTAATTATTAGTTATATTGTAGCTAGCTTAGGTTTTTTTACAGGTAAGTTTGTATTTAATTTTAAATAGGAATTATTTAGGTAATAATTGTAATTTTTATTTATATTAATTATATTTAAGTTAGGGGGTGTTAGGGTTAGATTTAGGCTTAGGGTTATGTTAGGGTTTGGTTTAGGGGTTAATATATTTATGTAGTGATGTGGGAGGCCAGAGGTTTAGGGGTTAATAGTTTAATTTAGTATATTTCGTTGTGGGGGGGGCTTGCGGTTTAGTGGTTAATAGGTTTATTATAGCGGCGGTGTGGGCGGACGGCAGATTAGGGGTTAATAATATTTAAGTAGTGTTTGCGATGTTGGAGGGTGGCGGTTTAGGGGTTAATAATTTTATTGTAGTGGCAACGATGTCGGGGAGCAGCGGAATTGGGGTTAATACGATGTCCGGAGCAGCAGATTAGGGGTTAATAATTTTATTTTAGTGTTTGCGATGCGGGGGGGCCTCCGTTTAGGGGTTAATAGGTAGTTTATGGGTGTTAGTGTACCTTGTGATAGTTTAGTTATGAGTTTTATGCTACAGCTTTGTAGCATAAAACTCATAACTACTGACTTTAGATGACGCTACGGATCTTGTAATTTTAGGCTGTACCGCTCACTTTTTTGCCTCACCGCAAAACTTGTAATACTGGCGCTATGGGAGTCCCATTGAAAAAGGATTTTTCTTAAAGTGCGGTACTGACGTTGCGTGACGGCCAAAAAGGTGTGCGGTACACCTATTCTGACGAGACTTGTAATAGCGGCATTAGGGAAAAAGCAGCGTTATGAAGCATAATGATGCTTTTTCACTCATAACGCTAAACTCGTAATCTAGCTGACAGTTATTGAGACAGTTATTTTTGTCTAAACCTCAGGCACCTCTACACCTTTGTGTTATTCCTTTTTCCATTTCCCTTTGGTCGAATGACTGGGGATTATGGGAAGGGGAGTGACACGTAATAGCTTTGCTGTGGTGCTCTTTGCCTCCTCCTGCTGGCCAGGAGTAATATTCCCACTAGTAATTGAATGACGTTCTGGACTATCCATATCCGGAAACAAATAAATTTATCAGGTAAGCATAATTTTTTTTTTTGTTGCTAAAAATATACTGATGTCTGTTTCCTGCTCAGTGGTGCCGGGGGGCCACAGAAAACCTTTAGAGGGCCGAATGACTTCTGTATTGAGTTGCAGCTTGGTGTCCAAGCCATCATTAAAAAAAGTTTACTTGACACAATTGTTGCACTACAAATAAGTAGAAACCCCACTGCTGTTTAAGATAAAAGTTACAATGCACAAATTATCTAGTTTAGAAAAAAAATCTAGGTGATAGGTCTATACATAATTCTTTAGGAAGCCACGATAGCAGTTATATAGATTTGCACTTCTTGATAAATCTCTATTTTTTTTCTTTTCCTAGGCAGTTGAAGATTACAAAAACCAGATTGTAAGCATAACAAATTCTGTCTTGAAGGAATATATGGAGCGGTTTGACCATCAAAAAGCTGATGGTCAAGAGGTAGACAAACAAGCCTTGGAAGAGCGGAAATGCCAGTTGATGTACGAGCTGAATTGCTCTGGGAAATACTTTGCATTCAAGGAGCAGCTGAAGGTAAACTCAGTCTAAACAGGATTAAAGTGATACTAAACCCACATTTTTTATTTAATTATTCAGATAGAACATGCAATTTTAAGCAACTTTCTAATTTACTCCCATTATCAATTTTTCTTCATTCTCTTGGTATCTTTATTTGGCAAAGAAGACATCTAAGCTAAGGAGCCAGTCAATTTTTGATTCAGAACCCTGGAAAGCACTTGCTTATTGGTTGGGTACATTTAGCTACCAATCAGCAAGCGCAACCCAGGTTGTGAACCAAAAAGGGGCCGGCTTCTAAACTTACAATCTTGCTTTTCAAATAGAGATAGCAAGAGAATGAAAAAAATGTGATAATAGGAGTAAATTAGAAAGTTGCTTAAAATTGCATGCTCTATCTGAATCATAAAATAAAAAAATTGGGTTCAGTGTCCCTTTAAGAAAAAAGGATCACAATGAGAGATATGATACAAAAGCGGAATATACAGTGTGAAAAATGTCTGTGCTTATTATTTTTTTTATATATATAATGGAATACTAAAGTCAAAACTAAAATGAAAAAAGAAAGAAACACGAGAAGGGAAATCAGCTCTCTTAATGCAAAAAATATACAAAAATACAACAAGTGGATGCACAAATAGAATAAAAACATTAAGATATTGGTGGTACCACTAATTACCTTAGTCAGTAGGTTTCAGAGACCAAATAGCGAGTTCAATTATAACAGAACTTACAGTATTGTGCAAAAGTCTTAGGCCACCATTAGATTTGTTGTTTTAGCAATGGTATAATGACCATATATAATTATGTCTCAGTCTCTTTATTAGAATACAACCAGAAAATACAGGATATTTATATGCAATATTAAAAACAGAAAAGAAAAAAAACAGGTTCTATAGGCTAATGTGGCAAGCATTTAGTGTGACCTCCCTTTACACTTGAGCAGTAGAAGGAACCTGCCTCTCGTAAACCTAAATGGAATGGAACCCTAATTAATGTCATTGCTAACACCTGTATTTGTCCTACTTTCTCTTGTAAGGTGTATCCAGTCCACGGATCATCCATTACTTGTGGGATATTCTCATTCCCAACAGGAAGTTGCAAGAGGACACCCACAGCAGAGCTGTCAATATAGCTCCTCCCCTCACTACCATATCCAGTCATTCTCTTGCAACTCTCAACAAGCATGGAGGTAGTAAGAGATAAGTGGTGAAATGTAGCTGTTATTTTGCTTCAATCAAGAGTTTATTATTTTTAAATAGTACCGGGGTTGTGCTATTTTGTTCCAGGCAGAATAAAAGAAGAATCTGCCTGTGTTTTCTATGATCTTAGCAGGTTGTAACTAAGATCCATTGCTGTTCTCACACATGACTGAAGAGAGCGATAACTTCAGCGGGGGAATGGCATGCAGGTTATCCTGCTATGAGGTATGTGCAGTTAATATTTTTCTAGAAGATGTGAAGGCTAGAAAATGCTGCTGATACCAAATTTATGTAAGGTAAGCCTGAATACAGTGATTTAATAACAACTGGTATCATGCTTACTTTCTGAGGTAATACTCTTTTATATTTACAATATAAAACGTTTGCTGGCATGTTTAAAGGTTTTTATATATACTTTGGTGATAAAACTTTATTGGGGCCTAGTTTTTTTCCACATGGCTGGCTTAAATTTGCCTAGAAACAGTTTCTGAGGCTTTCCACTGTGTTACTATGAGTGGGAGGGGCCTAGTTTAGTGCTTTTTTGAGCATTAATTATTACAGACTGAGACATCCAGGAGTTCCCTGACTGCTACAGGACATCTCTAAAGGGCTTTTAGGCTTCCAAAATTGTTTGTTGGGAAAGGTAGGCACACAGCAAAGCTGTGGCAGTTTTGTGTGACTGTTAAAAAACGTCTATTTCTCTTGTTAAGTGTGTTCAGTCCACGGGTCATCCATTGCTTATGGAATATATTCTCTCCCCAACAGGAAATTGCAAGAGGATCACCCAAGCAGAGCTGCTACATAGCTCCTCCCCTCACATGTCATATTCAGTCATTCTCTTGCAACCTAATATATAGGATGTTGTGAGAGGTCTGTGGTGTTTTTATACTTAGTTTATTCTTCAATCAAAAGTTTGTTATTTTAAAATGACACCGGAGTGTGTTGTTTATTCTCAGGCAGTATTGGAAGAAGAATCTGCCTGCGTTTTCTATGATCTTAGCGGCAGTAACTAAGATCCACTGGCTGTTCTCGCATATTCTGAAGAGTGGGGTAACTTTCAGAAAGGGAATGGCGTGCGGGGAACCCTGCAAACGAGGTATGTGCAGTAAATTATTTTTCTAAGGAATGGAATTGACTAAGAAAATACTGCTGATACCGATGTAATGTAAGTAAAAGCCTTTAATACAGTGAGAGCGACTGTTAGCAGGCTGGTTTAAATATATACAGTAAAGTAATTTTCTAAGGAATGGAATTGACTGAGAAAATGCTATTAATACTGAAGTGATGTTATAAGCCTTAAATGCAGTAGGTAGACTGGTATCAGGCTTATCAATAGAGATACATGCTCCTTAAAAAAGGGATGTTTAAAACGATTCTGCTGGCATGTTTAATCGTTTTGTGAGGTACATTGGTGATAAAACTTGTTGGGGCATAACATTTTTCCACATGGCTGACAATATTTCTGCATAGAATCAGTTAACTGAAACTCCCAATATTGTAATATTGAGTAGGAGGGGCCTATTTTAGCGCTCTTTTGACGCAGTAAAAATTCAGGCTCTGTCTTCCTGCTTCATTCTGCTTGACACGGGTCGTCTCCAGACAGCTTAAGGGACTTCAAAAGTCATTTTGAGGGAGGTAATCAGTCACAGCAGACCTGTGACAGTGGTTTTTTGACTGTATTAAAAAACGTTTTTTTGCTTATAAAAACCGTTTGGGTTTTAAGGGGTTAATCATCCATTTTCAAGTGGGTGCAATGCTCTGCTAACTTAATACATTTACTGTGAAAATTTGATTGCTATAACTGATTTGGTTCATTGTTATTTCAACTGTGACAGTTTTCTGTGCTTTTTAAAGGCACAGTAGCGTTTTTCTTTATTACTTGTAAAATTATTTACAGTGTTTTCCAAGTCTGCTAGTCTTATTGCTAGTCTGTTTAAACATGTCTGACACAGATGAATCTGTTTGTTCACTATGTTTAAAGGCCACTGTGGAGCCCCACAGAAACATGTGTACCAAATGTATTGATTTCACTTTAAATAATAAAGGTCAGTCTTTATCTATAAAGGAATTATCACCAGACAACGAGGGGGAAGTTATGCCGACTAACTCTCCTCACGTGTCAGTACCTTCGCCTCCCGCTCAGGAGGCGCGTGATATTGTGGCGCCAAGTGCATCAGGGACGGCCATACAAATCACATTACAAGACATGGCTAATATTATGAATAATACCCTGACAGAAGTATTATCTAAATTGCCAGAATTAAGAGGCAAGCGCGATCGCTCTGGGGTAAGATTAGAGCGCGCTGGTGTTTCGAGAGCCATGTCCCATACTGCGTCACAGTTTGCAGAACATGAGGACGGAGAGCTTCATTCTGTAGGTGACGGATCTGATCCAGGGAAACCGGATTCAGAGATCTCTAATTTTAAATTTAAGCTTGAGAACCTCCGTGTATTGCTAGGAGAGGTTTTAGCGGCTCTGAATGACTGTAATACAGTTGCGATTCCAGAGAAATTATGTAGGCTGGATAGATACTATTCAGTACCGGTGTGTACCAACGTTTTTCCTATACCTAAAAGGCTTACAGAAATTATTAGCAAGGAGTGGGATAGACCTGGTGTGCCCTTTTCCCCACCTCCTGTATTTAGAAAAATGTTTCCAATAGACGCCACTACGCGGGACTTATGGCAGACGGTCCCTAAGGTGGAGGGAGCAGTTTCTACTTTAGCTAAGCGTACCACTATCCCGGTGGAAGATAGTTGTGCTTTTTCGGATCCAATGGATAAAAAATTGGAGGGTTACCTTAAGAAAATGTTTGTTCAACAAGGTTTTATCTTACAGCCCCTTGCATGCATTGCGCCTGTCACTGCGGCTGCGGCATTTTGGTTTGAGTCTCTAGAAGAGGCCATCCACTCAGCTCCATTGGATGAAATTATGGATAAGCTTAAAGCACTTAAGCTAGCTAATGCATTTGTTTCGGATGCCATTGTACATCTAACTAAACTAACGGCTAAGAATTCCGGTTTTGCCATTCAAGCGCGCAGAGCGTTATGGCTTAAATCCTGGTCAGCTGATGTGACTTCTAAATCAAAATTACTTAATAGTCCTTTCAAGGGGCAAACCTTATTCGGGCCCGGCTTGAAAGAAATTATCGCTGACATTACGGGAGGTAAGGGTCATACCCTTCCTCAGGACAAGGCCAAATCAAAGGCCAAACAGTCTAATTTTCGTGCCTTTCGAAACTTCAACGCAGGAGCAACGTCAACTTCCTCCACTCCAAAACAGGAAGGAACCGTTGCTCGTTACAGACAGGCCTGGAAAACTAACCAGCCCTGGAACAAGGGCAAGCAGGCCAGAAAACCTGCTTCTGCCCCTAAGCCAGCATGAAGGGATGGCCCCCTATCCGGAAACGGATCTAGTGGGGGGCAGACTTTCTCTCTTCGCCCAGGCGTGGGCAAGAGATGTCCAGGATCCCTGGGCGTTGGAGATCATATCTCAGGGATATCTTCTGGACTTCAAGACTTCTCCTCCTCTAGGGAGATTTCATCTTTCAAGGTTATCAGAAAACCAATTAAAGAAAGAGGCATTCCTATGTTGCGTACAAGACCTCCTAGTAATGGGAGTGATCCACCCAGTTCCGCGGACGGAACAAGGACAGGGATTTTATTCAAATCTGTTCGTGGTTCCCAAGAAAGAGGGTACCTTCAGGCCAATTTTGGACCTAAAGATTTTAAAAAAATTCCTAAGAGTTCCATCATTCAAAATGGAAACTATTCGGACTATCCTACCCATGATCCAAGAGGGTCAGTACATGACCACGGTGGATTTAAAGGATGCCTACCTTCACATACCGATTCACAAAGATCATCATCGGTTCCTCAGATTTGCCTTCCTAGACAGGCATTACCAGTTTGTAGCTCTTCCCTTCGGGTTGGCTACGGCCCCGAGAATCTTTACAAAGGTGCTGGGCTCTCTTCTGGCGGTTCTAAGACCGCGAGGCATAGCGGTAGCTCCGTATCTAGACGACATCCTGATACAGGTGACAAGCTTGCAAATTGCCAAGTCTCATACAGAGATAGTTCTGGCATTTCTAAGGTCGCATGGGTGGAAAGTGAACGTGGAAAAGAGTTCTCTATCACCACGCACAAGAGTCTCCTTCCTAGGGACTCTGAAAGATTCTGTAAAAATGAAAATTTACCTGACGGAGGCCAGGTTATCAAAACTCTTAGATGCTTGCCGGGTCCTTCATTCCATTCCACACCCGTCAGTGGCTCAGTGCATGGAAGTAATCGGCTTAATGGTAGCGGCAATGGACATAGTGCCATTTGCGCGCCTGCATCTCAGACCGCTGCAGTTGTGCATGCTAAGTCAGTGGAATGGGGATTACTCAGATTTGTCCCCTCTACTAAATCTGGATCAAGAGACCAGAGATTCTCTTCTCTGGTGGTTATCTCGGGTCCATCTGTCCAGGGGCATGACTTTTCGCAGGCCAGATTGGACGATTGTGACAACAGATGCCAGCCTCCTAGGCTGGGGCGCAGTCTGGAATTCCCTGAAGGCTCAGGGATCCTGGACTCAGGAGGAGAAACTCCTCCCAATAAATATTCTGGAGCTAAGGGCAATATTCAACGCTCTTCTAGCTTGGCCTCAGCTAGCAACACTGAGGTTCATCAGATTTCAGTCGGACAACATCACGACTGTGGCTTATATCAACCATCAAGGGGGAACCAAGAGTTCCCTAGCGATGTTGGAAGTCTCAAAGATAATTCGCTGGGCAGAGTCTCACTCTTGCCACTTGTCAGCGATCCACATCCCAGGAGTGGAGAACTGGGAGGCGGACTTTCTAAGTCGTCAGACTTTTCATCCGGGGGAGTGGGAACTCCATCCGGAGGTATTTGCTCAACTGGTCCATCGTTGGGGCAAACCAGATCTGGATCTCATGGCGTCTCGCCAGAATGCCAAACTTCCTCTTTACGGTTCGAGGTCCAGGGACCCGGGAGCGAAGCTGATAGATGCTCTAGCAGCTCCTTGGTTCTTCAGCATGGCTTATGTGTTTCCACCGTTTCCTCTGCTCCCTCGACTGATTGCCAAGATCAAACAGGAGAGAGCATCGGTGATCCTGATAGCGCCTGCGTGGCCACGCAGGACCTGGTATGCAGACCTAGTGGTCATGTCGTCCTGTCCTCCATGGACTCTACCTTTGAGGAAAGACCTTCTAATACAAGGTCCTTTCAATCATCCAAATCTAATTTCTCTGAGACCGACTGCGTGGAGATTGAACGCTTGATCCTATCAAAGCGTGGTTTCTCCGAGTCAGTTATTGATACTTTGATACAGGCACGAAAGCCTGTTACCAGAAAAATCTACCATAAGATATGGCGTAAATACCTGTATTGGTGCGAATCCAAGAGTTACTCGTGGAGTAAGGTTAGGATTCCAAGGATATTGTCTTTTCTCCAAGAGGGTTTGGAAAAAGGCTTATCAGCTAGTTCTTTAAAGGGACAGATTTCTGCTCTGTCTATTCTTTTGCATAAGCGTCTGGCAGAAGTTCCAGACATCCAGGCTTTTTGTCAAGCGTTAGCTAGGATTAAGCCTGTGTTTAAAACTGTTGCTCCTCCGTGGAGCTTAAACTTGGTTCTTAAAGTTCTTCAAGGAGATCCGTTTGAACCCCTTCATTCCGTTGATATTAAACTTTTATCTTGGAAAGTTCTATTTTTGATGGCTATTTCCTCGGCTCGAAGAGTCTCGGAATTGTCTGCCTTACACCGTGATTCTCCTTATCTGATTTTTCATTCAGACAAGGTAGTTCTGCGTACTAAACCTGGGTTTTTACCTAAGGTAGTCTCTAACAGGAATATCAATCAGGAGATTGTTGTTCCGTCATTATGTCCTAATCCTTCTTCAAGGAAGGAACGACTTTTGCATAATCTGGATGTAGTCCGTGCCCTGAAATTCTATTTACAGGCAACTAAAGATTTTCGTCAAACTTCTTCCCTGTTTGTCGTTTACTCTGGACAGAGGAGAGGTCAAAAAGCTTCGGCAACCTCTCTCTCCTTTTGGCTTCGTAGCATTATACGTTTAGCCTATGAGACTGCTGGACAGCAGCCCCCTGAAAGAATTACAGCTCATTCCACTAGAGCTGTGGCTTCCACCTGGGCCTTTAAGAATGAGGCCTCTGTTGAACAGATTTGCAAGGCTGCGACTTGGTCTTCGCTTCACACTTTTTCAAAATTTTACAAATTTAACACTTTTGCTTCTTCGGAGGCTGTTTTTGGGAGAAAGGTTCTACAGGCAGTGGTTCCTTCCGTTTAAGTGCCTGCCTTGTCCCTCCCATCATCCGTGTACTTGGCTTTGGTATTGGTATCCCATAAGTAATGGATGACCCGTGGACTGAACACACTTAACAAGAGAAAACATAATTTATGCTTACCTGATAAATTTATTTCTCTTGTAGTGTGTTCAGTCCACGGCCCGCCCTGTCTTTTTAAGGCAGATCTAAATTTTATTTAATACTTCAGTCACCACTGCACCCTATGGTTCCTCCTTTCTCGTCTTGTTTTGGTCGAATGACTGAATATGACATGTGAGGGGAGGAGCTATGTAGCAGCTCTGCTTGGGTGATCCTCTTGCAATTTCCTGTTGGGGAGAGAATATATTCCATAAGTAATGGTTGACCCGTGGACTGAACACACTACAAGAGAAATAAATTTATCAGGTAAGCATAAATTATGTTTTCTCTTGTTAAGTGTATCCAGTCCACGGATCATCCATTACTTGTGGGATATTCTCCTTCCCAACAGGAAGTTGCAAGAGGATCACCCACAGCAGAGCTGCTATATAGCTCCTCCCCTCACTGCCATACCCAGTCATTCTCTTGCAACTCTCAACTAAGATGGAGGTCGTGAGAGGACTGTGGTGTTTTATACTTAGTTTATTTCTTCAATCAAAAGTTTGTTATTTTTAAATGGTACCGGAGTGTACTGTTTATCTCAGGCAGTATTTAGAAGAAGAATCTGCCTGCGTTTTCTATGATCTTAGCAGATGTAACTAAGATCCTTTGCTGTTCTCACATATTCTGAGGAGTGAGGTAACTTCAGAGGGGGAATAGCGGGCAGGTTTTCCTGCAACAAGGTATGTGCAGTTAAAATATTTTTCTAGGGATGGAATTTGCTAGAAAATGCTGCTGATACCGAAGTAATGTAAGTAAAGCCTTAAATGCAGTGATAGCGACTGGTATCAGGCTTATTAATAGAGATACATACTCTTATAAAAGTGTATTTTAAAACGTTTGCTGGCATGTTTAATCGTTTTTTACATATGTTTGGTGATAAAACTAATTGGGGCCTAGTTTTTTCCACATGGCTGGCTTGAATTTTTGCCTAGAAACAGTTCCCTGAGGCTTCCCACTGTTGTAATATAAGTGGGAGGGGCCTATTTTAGCGCTTTTTTGCGCAGCAAAAATTACAGACACAGACATCCAGCTTCTTCCTGCATGATCCAGGACTTCTCTGGAGGGCTCAAAAGGCTTCAAAAGTCGTATTGAGGGAGGTAAAAAGCCACAGTAGAGCTGTGGCAGTTGTTGTGACTGTTTAAAAAAACGTTTTTGTCATTTGTTATTCCGTTTTTGGGATTAAGGGGTTAATCATCCATTTGCAAGTGGGTGCAATGCTCTGCTAACTTAGTACATACACTGTAAAAATTTCGTTAGTGTAACTGCATTTTTTCACTGTTATTTCAAAATTTGGAGAAATGTATGTTTCTTAAAGGCGCAGTAACGTTTTTTATATTGCTTGTAAACTTGTTTAAAGTGTTTTCCAAGCTTGCTAGTCTCATTGTTAGTCTGTTTAAACATGTCTGACACAGAGGAACCTACTTGTTCATTATGTTTGAAAGCCATGGTGGAGCCCCATAGGAGAATGTGTACTAAATGTATTGATTTCACCTTAAACAGTAAAGATCAGTCTTTATCTATAAAAGAATTATCACCAGAGGGTTCTGTCGAGGGGGAAGTTATGCCGACTAACTCTCCCCACGTGTCAGACCCTTCGCCTCCCCCTCAGGGGACGCACGCTAATATGGCGCCAATTACATCAGGGACGCCCATAGTGATTACCTTGCAGGACATGGCTGCAATCATGAATAATACCCTGTCAGAGGTATTATCTAGATTGCCTGAATTAAGAGGCAAGCGCGATAGCTCTGGCGTTAGGAGAGATACAGAGCGCGGAAATGCTGTTAGAGCCATGTCTGATACTGCGTCACAGTATGCAGAACATGAGGACGGAGAGCTTCATTCTGTGGGTGACATCTCTGACTCGGGGAAACCTGATTCAGAGATTTCTCATTTTAAATTTAAGCTTGAGAACCTCCGTGTATTGCTTGGGGAGGTATTAGCTGCTCTGAATGACTGTAACACAGTTGCAATTCCAGAGAAATTGTGTAGGCTGGATAGATACTATGCGGTGCCGGTGTGTACTGACGTTTTTCCTATACCTAAAAGGCTTACAGAAATTATTAGCAAGGAGTGGGATAGACCCGGTCTGCCCTTTTCCCCACCTCCTATATTTAGAAAAATGTTTCCAATAGACGCCACTACACAGGACTTATGGCAGACGGTCCCTAAGGTGGAGGGAGCAGTTTCTACTTTAGCAAAGCGTACCACTATCCCGGTTGAGGACAGTTGTGCTTTTTCAGATCCAATGGATAAAAAGTTGGAGGGTTACCTTAAGAAAATGTTTATTCAACAAGGTTTTATTTTACAGCCCCTTGCATGCATTGCGCCTGTCACTGCTGCGGCGGCATTCTGGTTTGAGGCCCTGGAAGAGGCCATCCATACAGCTCCATTGACTGAAATTATTGACAAACTTAGAACGCTTAAGCTAGCTAACTCATTTGTTTCTGATGCCATTGTTCATTTGACTAAACTAACGGCTAAGAATTCCGGATTCGCCATCCAGGCGCGTAGGGCGCTATGGCTTAAATCCTGGTCAGCTGACGTGACTTCAAAGTCTAAATTACTCAACATTCCTTTCAAGGGGCAGACCTTATTCGGGCCTGGCTTGAAGGAAATTATTGCTGACATTACTGGAGGCAAGGGTCATACCCTTCCTCAGGACAGGGCCAAATCAAAGGCTAAACAGTCTAATTTTCGTGCCTTTCGAAATTTCAAGGCAGGAGCAGCATCAACTCCCTCCGCTTCAAAACAAGAGGGAACTGTTGCTCATTCCAGACAGGCCTGGAAACCTAACCAGTCCTGGAACAAGGGCAAGCAGGCCAGAAAGCCTGCTGCTGCCCCCAAGACAGCATGAAGGAACGGCCCCCTATCCGGAAACGGATCTAGTGGGGGGCAGACTTTCTCTCTTCGCCCAGGCGTGGGCAAGAGATGTTCAGGATCCCTGGGCGTTGGAGATCATATCTCAGGGATATCTTCTGGACTTCAAAGCTTCTCCTCCACAAGGGAGATTTCATCTTTCAAGGTTATCAGCAAACCAGATAAAGAAAGAGGCATTCCTAAACTGTGTGCAAGACCTCCTAGTAATGGGAGTGATCCATCCAGTTCGGTGGACGGAGCAAGGACAGGGATTTTATTCAAATCTGTTTGTGGTTCCCAAGAAAGAGGGAACCTTCAGACCAATCTTGGATCTAAAGATCTTAAACAAATTCCTCAGAGTTCCGTCATTTAAAATGGAAACTATTCGGACCATCCTACCCATGATCCAAGAGGGTCAGTACATGACCACAGTGGACTTAAAGCATGCCTACCTTCACATACCGATTCACAAAGATCATCATTGGTTCCTAAGTTTTGCCTTTCTAGACAGGCATTACCAATTTGTAGCTCTTCCCTTCGGGTTGGCTACTGCCCCGAGAATTTTTACAAAGGTTCTGGGCTCACTTCTGGCGGTTCTAAGACCACGAGGCATAGCGGTGGCTCCGTATATAGACGACATCCTGATACAGGCGTCAAGCTTTCAAATTGCCAAGTCTCATACAGAGATAGTTCTGGCATTTCTGAGGTAGCATGGGTGGAAAGTGAACGTGGAAAAGAGTTCTCTATCACCACTCACAAGAGTCTCCTTCCTAGGGACTCTGATAGATTCTATAGAGATGAAAATTTACCTGACGGAGTCCAGGTTATCAAAACTTCTAAATGCTTGCCGTGTCCTTCATTCCATTCCAGGCCCGTCAGTGGCTCAGTGCATGGAAGTAATCGGCTTAATGGTAGCGGCAATGGACATAGTGCCATTTGCGCGCCTGCATCTCAGACCGCTGCAATTATGCATGCTAGGTCAGTGGAATGGGGATTACTCAGATTTGTCCCCTCTACTAAATCTGGATCAAGAGACCAGAGATTCTCTTCTCTGGTGGCTATCTCGGGTCCATCTGTCCAAGGGTATGACCTTTCGCAGGCCAGATTGGACGATTGTAACAACAGATGCCAGCCTTCTAGGTTGGGGCGCAGTCTGGAACTCCCTGAAGGCTCAGGGATCGTGGACTCAGGAGGAGAAACTCCTCCCAATAAATATTCTGGAGTTAAGAGCAATATTCAATGCTCTTCTAGCTTGGCCTCGGTTAGCAACACTGAGGTTCATCAGATTTCAGTCGGACAACATCACGACTGTGGCTTACATCAACCATCAAGGGGGAACCAGGAGTTCCCTAGCGATGTTAGAAGTCTCAAAGATAATTCGCTGGGCAGAGTCTCACTCTTGCCACCTGTCAGCGATCCACATCCCAGGCGTGGAGAACTGGGAGGCGGATTTTCTAAGTCGCCAGACTTTTCATCCGGGGGAGTGGGAACTCCATCCGGAGGTGTTTGCTCAACTGGTCCATCGTTGGGGCAAACCAGAACTGGATCTCATGGCGTCTCGCCAGAACGCCAAGCTTCCTTGTTACGGATCCAGGTCCAGGAACCCGGGAGCGACGCTGATAGATGCCCTAGCAGCTCCTTGGTTCTTCAACCTGGCTTATGTGTTTCCACCGTTTCCTCTGCTCCCTCGACTGATTGCCAAGATCAAGCAGGAGAGAGCATCGGTGATTCTGATAGCGCCTGCGTGGCCGCGCAGGACCTGGTATGCAGACCTAGTGGACAAGTCATCTTTTCCACCATGGTCTCTGCCTCTGAGGCAGGACCTTCTAATACAAGGTCCTTTCAATCATCCAAATCTAATTTCTCTGAGACTGACTGCATGGAGATTGAACGCTTGATTCTATCAAGACGTGGCTTCTCCGAGTCAGTCATTGATACCTTAATACAGGCACGAAAGCCTGTCACTAGGAAAATCTACCATAAGATATGGCGTAAATATCTTTATTGGTGTGAATCCAAGAATTACTCATGGAGTAAGGTTAGGATTCCTAGGATTTTGTCCTTTCTCCAAGAGGGTTTGGACAAAGGATTATCAGCTAGTTCTTTAAAAGGACAGATTTCTGCTCTGTCTATTCTTTTGCACAAGCGTCTGGCAGAGGTTACAGACGTCCAGGCATTTTGTCAGGCTTTGGTTAGAATTAAGCCTGTGTTTAAAACTGTTGCTCCCCCGTGGAGCTTAAACTTGGTTCTTAAAGTTCTTCAAGGAGTTCCGTTTGAACCCTTTCATTCCATTGATATTAAACTTTTATCTTGGAAAGTTCTGTTTTTGATGGCTATTTCCTCGGCTCGAAGAGTCTCTAAGTTATCTGCCTTACATTGTGATTCTCCTTATCTGATTTTTCATTCAGACAAGGTAGTTCTGCGTACCAAACCTGGGTTTTTACCTAAGGTGGTTTCTAACAGGAATATCAATCAAGAGATTGTTGTTCCATCATTGTGTCCTAATCCTTCTTCAAAGAAGGAACGTCTTTTGCATAATCTGGACGTAGTCCGTGCCTTAAAGTTTTACTTACAGGCTACTAAGGATTTTCGTGAAACATCTGCCCTGTTTGTCGTTTACTCTGGACAGAGGAGAGGTCAAAAAGCTTTGGCAACCTCTCTCTCCTTTTGGCTTCGGAGCATAATACGCTTAGCCTATGAGACTGCTGGACAGCAGCCCCCTGAAAGGATTACAGCTCATTCTACTAGAGCTGTGGCTTCCACCTGGGCCTTTAAAAATGAGGCCTCTGTTGAACAGATTTGCAAGGCTGCGACTTGGTCTTCGCTTCACACTTTTTCAAAATTTTACAAATTTGACATTTTTGCTTCTTCGGAGGCTGTTTTTGGGAGAAAGGTTCTACAGGCAGTGGTTCCTTCCGTTTAAGTTCCTGCCTTGTCCCTCCCATCATCCGTGTACCTTAGCTTTGGTATTGGTATCCCACAAGTAATGGATGATCCGTGGACTGGATACACTTAACAAGAGAAAACATAATTTATGCTTACCTGATATATTTATTTCTCTTGTAGTGTATCCAGTCCACGGCCCGCCCTGTCCTTTTAAGGCAGGTCTAAATTTTAATTAAACTACAGTCACCACTGCACCCTATAGTTTCTCCTTTCTCGTCTTGTTTCGGTCGAATGACTGGATATGGCAGTGAGGGGAGGAGCTATATAGCAGCTCTGCTGTGGGTGATCCTCTTGCAACTTCCTGTTGGGAAGGAGAATATCCCACAAGTAATGGATGATCCGTGGACTGGATACACTACAAGAGAAATAAATTTATCAGGTAAGCATAAATTATGTTATCGTTTTTTTGATCCGTTTTTTTAACTAAGGGGTTAATCATCCATTTGCAAGTGGGTGCAATGCTCTGTTAGCCTATTATACACACTGTAAAAATTTCGTTTGATTTACTGCATTTTTTCACTGTTTTTCAAATTCTGACAAAATTTGTTTCTCTTAAAGGCACAGTACCGTTTTTTATATTTGCTTGTTAACTTGATTTAAAGTGTTTTCCAAGCTTGCTAGTCTCATTGCTAGTCTGTATAAACATGTCTGACATAGAGGAAACTCCTTGTTCATTATGTTTAAAAGCCATGGTGGAACCCCCTCTTAGAATGTGTACCAAATGTACTGATTTCACTTTAAGCAATAAAGATCATATTCTGTCTTTAAAAAATTTATCACCAGAGGAATCTGACGAGGGGGAAGTTATGCCGACTAACTCTCCCCACGTGTCAGATCCTTTGACTCCCGCTCAAGGGACTCACGCTCAAATGGCGCCAAGTACATCCAGGGCGCCCATAGCGTTTACTTTACAAGACATGGCGGCATTCATGGATAATACACTGTCAGCGGTATTAGCAAGACTACCTGTATTTAGAGGAAAGCGAGATAGCTCTGGAGTTAGACGAAATACAGAGCATACTGACGCTTTAAGAACTATGTCTGATACTGCCTCACAATATGCAGAAGCTAGGAGAGCTTCTTTCTGTGGGTGATATTGCTGACTCAGGGAAGATGATGCAACCTGATTTTGATATTTCTACATTTAAATTTAAGCTTGAACACCTCCGCGTGTTACTCAGGGAGGTTTTAGCTGCTCTGAATGACTGTGATACAATTGCAGTGCCAGAGAAATTGTGTAGACTGGATAAATACTATGCAGTGCCGGTGTGCACTGATGTTTTTCCAATACCTAAGAGGTTTACAGAAATTATTACTAAGGAATGGGATAGACCAGGTGTGCCGTTCTCTCCCCCTCCTGTTTTTAGAAAAATGTTTCCAATAGACGCCACCACACGGGACTTATGGCAGACAGTTCCTAAGGTGGAGGGAGCAGTTTCTACTCTAGCAAAGCGTACTACTATCCCTGTCGAGGACAGTTGTGCTTTCTTAGATCCAATGGATAAAAAGTTAGAAGGTTACCTTAATAAAATGTTTATTCAACAAGGTTTTATCCTACAGCCCCTTGCATGCATTGCGCCTGTCACTGCTGCTGCGGCGTTCTGGTTTGAGTCTCTGGAAGAGGCTTTACAGGTAGCGACTCCATTGGATGAAATACTTGACAAGCTTAGAGCACTTAAGCTAGCCAATTCTTTTGTTTCTGATGCCATTGTTCATTTGACTAAACTAACGGCTAAGAATTCTGGTTTTGCTATCCAGGCGCGCAGAGCGCTATGGCTTAAATCATGGTCAGCTGACGTTACTTCAAAATCGAAGCTGCTTAACATTCCCTTCAAGGGGCAGACCCTATTCGGGCCTGGTTTGAAGGAGATTATTGCTGATATCACTGGAGGAAAAAGTCATGCCCTTCCTCAGGATAGGTCCAAGCCAAGGGCCAAACAGTCTAATTTTCGTGCCTTTCGAAACTTCAAGGCAAGTGCGGCATCAACTTCCTCTAATGCAAAAACAAGAGGGAACTTTTGCTCAGTCCAAGGCGGTCTGGAGACCTAACCAGACCTGGAACAAGGGTAAGCAGGCCAAAAAACCTGCTGCTGCCTCTAAGACAGCATGAAGGAACGGCCCCCTATCCGGTAACGGATCTAGTAGGTGGCAGACTTTCGCTCTTCGCCCAGGCGTGGGCAAGAGATGTCCAGGATCCCTGGGCGTTGGAAATTATATCCCAGGGATATCTTCTGGACTTCAAGGCTTCCCTCCCAAAAGGGAGATTTCACCTTTCACAATTATCTGCAAACCAGATAAAGAGAGAGGCATTCTTACACTGTGTTCAAGACCTCCTAGTTATGGGAGTGATCCATCCAGTTCCAAAGGAGGAACAGGGACAGGGATTTTACTCAAATCTGTTTGTGGTTCCCAAAAAAGAGGGAACCTTCAGACCAATTTTGGTTCTAAAGATCTTAAACAAATTCCTCAGAGTTCCATCATTCAAGATGGAAACTATTCGTACCATCCTACCTATGATCCAGGAGGGTCAATACATGACTACAGTGGATTTAAAGGATGCTTATCTGCACATTCCGATACACAAAGATCATCATCGGTTTCTCAGGTTTGCCTTCCTAGACAGGCACTACCAGTTTGTAGCTCTTCCCTTTGGGTTCGCTACAGCCCCAATAATTTTTACGAAGGTTCTGGGGTCGCTTCTGGCGGTCCTAAGGCCACGGGGCATAGCAGTGGCCCCTTATTTAGACGGCATCCTGATTCAGGCGTCAAACTTCCAAATTGCCAAGTCTCATACGGACATATTGTTGGCATTTCTGAGGTCGCATGGGTGGAAGGTGAACGAGAAAAAGAGTTCTCTATCCCCCCTCACAAGAGTTTCCTTCCTAGGGACTCTGATAGATTCTGTAGAAATGAAAATTTACCTGACGGAGGCCAGGTTATCAAAACTTCTAAATTCCTGCCGTGTTCTTTATTCCATTCCTCGCCCTTCGGTGGCTCAGTGCATGGAAGTAATCGGCTTAATGGTAGCGGCAATAGACATAGTGTCGTTTGCACGCCTACATCTCAGACCACTGCAACTATGCATGCTCAGTCAGTGGAATGGGGATTACACAGATTTGTCCCCTTTACTGAATCTGGACCAAGAGACCAGGGATTCTCTTCTCTGGTGGCTATCTCGGGTCCATCTGTCCAAAGGTATGACCTTTCGCAGGCCAAATTGGACAATTGTAACGACAGATGCCAGCCTTCTGGGTTGGGGTGCAGTCTGGAACTCCCTGAAGGCTCAGGGATCGTGGACTCAGGAGGAGTCACTCCTTCCAATAAACATTCTGGAACTAAGAGCGATATTCAATGCTCTTCAAGCTTGGCCTCATCTAGCGACAATGAGGTTCATCAGATTTCAGTCGGACAACATCACGACTGTGGCTTACATCAACCATCAAGGGGGAACAAGGAGTTCCCTAGCGATGTTAGAAGTCTCAAAGATAATTCGCTGGGCAGAGATTCACTATTGCCACCTATCAGCTATCCACATCCCAGATGTAGAGAACTGGGAGGCGGATTTTCTAAGTCGACAGACTTTTCATCCGGGGGAGTGGGAACTCCATCCGGAGGTGTTTGCACAATTGGTTCTTCATTGGGGCGAACCAGAACTGGATCTCATGGTGTCTCGCCAGAACGCCAAGCTTCCTTGTTACGGATCCAGGTCCAGGGACCCCAAGGCAACGCTGATAGATGCTCTAGCAGCGCCTTGGTCCTTCAACCTGGCTTATGTGTTTCCACCGTTTCCTCTGCTCCCTCGTCTGATTGCCAAAATCAAGCAGGAGAGAGCATCAGTGATCTTGATAGCACCTGTGTGGCCACGCAGGACTTGGTATGCAGAGCTGGTGGACATGTCATCCTTTCCACCATGGACTCTGCCGCTGAGACAGGACCTTCTACTTCAGGGTCCTTTCAACCATCCAAATCTAATTTCTCTGAGGCTGACTGCCTGGAGATTGAATGCTTGATTTTATCAAAGCGTGGTTTCTCCGAGTCAGTCATTGATACCTTAATTCAGGCACGAAAGCCTGTCACCAGGAAAATCTATCATAAAATATGGTGTAAATATCTTTATTGGTGTGAATCCAAGGGCTACTCATGGAGTAAGGTCAGGATTCCCAGGATATTATCTTTTCTCCAAGAAGGATTGGAGAAAGGATTGTCAGCTAGTTCCTTAAAGGGACAGATTTCTGCGCTATCTATTCTTTTGCACAAGCGTCTGGCGGATGTCCCAGACGTTCTGGCATTTTGTCAGGCTTTAGTTAGAATCAAGCCTGTGTTTAAACCTGTTGCTCCACCTTGGAGCTTAAATTTGGTTCTTAAAGTTCTTCAGGGGGTTCCATTTGAACCTCTTCATTCCATAGATATCAAACTTTTATCTTGGAAAGTTCTTTTTTTGGTAGCTATTTCCTCGGCTCGTAGAGTTTCCGAGTTATCTGCCTTACAATGTGATTCTCCTTATCTGATCGTCCATGCAGATAAGGTAGTTCTGCGTACCAAACCTGGGTTTTTACCTAAGGTGGTATCTAATAAGAATATCAATCTGGAGATTGTTGTTCCATCATTGTGTCCTAATCCTTCTTCAAAGAAGGAACGTCTATTACACAATCTTGACGTGGTTCGTGCTTTAAAGTATTATTTACAAGCTACTAAAGATTTTCGTCAAACATGTGCTTTGTTTGTTGTCTACTCTGGACAGAGGAGAGGCCAAAAGGCTTCTGCAACCTCTCTTTCGTTTTGGCTAAGAAGCATAATCCGCTTAGCCTATGAGACTGCTGGCCAGCAGCCTCCAGAAAGGATTACAGCTCATTCTACTAGAGCTGTGGCTTCCACATGGGCCTTTAAAAATGAGTCTTCTGTTGAACAGATTTGCAAGGCGGCGACTTGGTCTTCGCTTCACACTTTTTCAAAATTCTACAAATTTTATACTTTTGCTTCTTCAGAGGCTATTTTTGGGAGAAAGGTTTTACAGGCAGTGATTCCTTCCGTTTAAGTACCTGCCTTGTCCCTCCCTTCATCTGTGTACTTTAGCTTTGGTATTGGTATCCCACAAGTAATGGATGATCCGTGGACTGGATACACCTTACAAGAGAAAACACAATTTATGCTTACCTGATAAATTTATTGGTGTATCCAGTCCACGGCCCGCCCTGTCATTTTAAGGCAGGTATTTTTTAATTTTAAACTACAGTCACCACTGCACCCTATGGTTTCTCCTTTCTCTGCTTGTTTTCTGTCGAATGACTGGATATGGTAGTGAGGGGAGGAGCTTTATTGACAGATCTGCTGTGGGTGTCCTCTTGCAACTTCCTGTTGGGAATGAGAATATCCCACAAGTAATGGATGATCCGTGGAGTGGATACACCACAAGAGAAATAAATTTATCAGGTAAGCATAAATTGTGTTATTTCATAACAAAATGACTGCTGTGAAAAAGGTCTATTACACCAGGTTTGTGCAAGACATGCTTGAGTATTACATACAAATATGGTATGAGTTTAATTCATTGGAAACTTGCTAATAAGACCAACTTTCAATCACATCTTTCCATTCAAAATGCCAAAGATCACAAATTTTGACAGAAATAAAATTATACTTTTGCATCAGCAAGGCCAAGGTCTCAAAGGGAAATCAGCAAACAAACTTGATACTCAAAATGTAGTATCCAAGCTGTTATAAATAAATTTTAAAGAATCAGGAGAGGTCAAGGACAAAAAAGCACTGGAAGGACAAGAAAACTTTCAAAATCTGATGAGAAGTTTCTCAGAGTTTCTTCTTTGAGAGACTGTAAAAAGTCCAGCAAGGACCTGGCTCAGCATCTGGTTGCTTCATCGGGATGCCAAGGTGACCCTTCTACAGTCCGAAGAAGTTTGATCAGGCATGGTTTTTGTGGAAGGAAAACAGATTGAAAAGGCTAAGATATGCTAAAGCTCAGTGGAAAAATGTATTATGGAGTGAAAAATCCAAGTTTTAAATTTTTGGGACCAATCGTTGACAATATTTGAGAAGAAAAGTTGGAGAGAGATGGAAGAATGAGTGCTTACGGCTTCAGTGAAACATGGTGGAGGGTCTGTCCTGGTTTGGGGCTGCATTTCTGCCAGGGGTGTTGGCGATATTGTCTGAATTGATTGGTTAATTAATGCTGTAAAGTACAGACAGGTTTAAATTCATCATGCCATTCCTTCTGGAAAGCGCCTCATTGAGAATGGTTTTATTTTTTAGCATGATAACGATCCCAAGCACACTGCTAATGCAGTAAAATCATATTTGGAGAGAAAAACAACTGATAATATACTCAGTCATGGACTGGCTTCCATGGAGTCCAGACCTGAATATTATAGAGGCAGTATGGGATCACCTAGACAGAGAAAGAAATACATAAAAGACAACCTAAATCTAAAGAAAAACTCTGGGAAGTGCTGAAAGAAGCCTGGTATAATACAGCAGAAGATTACTTCAGAAAACTTCAGGACAGTCTCCCCAAAAGAGTTCAAGATGTGCTTAGTTCCAAAGGAGGTCACATTAAATACTGACTTTTGCCAGAAGTAGCCATTTTGTTCTGAAAATTGTGTTTCTTTCCTATGGCATAGATATTCCACCACGTCATTCCAATTACTAGTGGAATATTCAACTCCTGGCTAGGAGGAGGTAAAGAGCACCCCAGCAAAGCTGTTAAGTGTAACTTCCCTTATCCATAATCCCCAGTCATTCTCTTTGCCTCTGTCAAGGGAGGATGTGCGAAGATGGTGTCTAAAGATATTTAATTCTTTAATGGGTACTTTTCCCTGCAAGCAAGGATTAGGGGTTATGCTGTGTCCATGTCAATCTCTTTAGTAAGAGTAATGGTTGGTTTACTTCTAACATTATTGCTACCCCTCTTATAGAAAGCCAGGGTTGGTTATTCTGTTCTTTCTGTTTTTACAGGTACATATTAGAGGTGATGTATCTGACACACCTAAGAAGTCGTTCCCTGTCCTGCCCAGGATCCACAGGTAAGTGCTTTCCCTTTTAGGTTTGAAGGAGCCAGCACTTTATGCATTAAATCATCTGTGGTTTTATTCTGGGGACATGCTTAATCTCTAAAGTGGAGATTTTATTCAGGCAAGGGACATACTTTAGGGGTACTGCAGGGGATATATATTTTCTTGTATGTGTCACAAGATAATTTTAGAGGCTGACATGAGAGGGTTAAGAATGTTGTACAAGAGGCTATATTCTTTATTAATCCTTCTTCTTACTTTATAAGGGATAGGTAGAGGGAGCGTTTTTACTGGTGTGTTTTAGGTAACATTATAGAGGATGTTCGTTATCTGTCTCTGTTACATAGACGTTTTCCAGTGTCTATTAGTTGCGCACCGTTTTTTACTGTGGCGCACTTCATTTTCCTCTTGCTTTTGCGGTCATGTGACCGGACTCTGCACTTCCGTCAGTCGGATTAGCGAGCGAAGGGTTTTGCTGTCCTGTTTTCTTCTACTGGTGCTGATTAGATCGGAGCAGTACTTTGATGACAAGCTGTCAGTGGGTGTATTAGAGGAGTCTTCTATTCGATCCAGGTCTGGGTTGATTAGTCTGCAGATCTTCTGCTAGTGAATCTTCCTGCTGGTTCTACAGAGGGTGAGTCCTCAGCAGCGCTGAGGATTAAAAATGACAAATTTATTTTTAGTTTACCTATAATTCGTTTAGGGTATCAAACTTTGGGGCTAATTGTTTTTATTATCTAGAAATTATTTTGCTAGTGGAGATCACTTTCATATCATGGTCCTTGAAGCAAATTCTAGTGTGTCTTTTTGATATATTTTACTAGCTTGGAGTCTCAGATTCTAAGCTGGCTAATACTCCTGTACAATTTTTGCTCCTCATGTTTTTTAAAAAAATATGATTTTGTCTAAGAATTAAGATTCACTCTCAGAGACTTCTGTCTCTCAGGATAATAGTCCTTGCCATGCCTTAGCTTTCTTTTCAAGCGTCTCAGGCGTTATCAAATTTCACATGCAGTACCCTGTGGTTACTCTCAAAATTCTACATGGGGTGCTGTTCCCCTGTTTGCTTTTTTACCAGGAGATTTTTCTGCACAAAAAGCAAAAGAGGAATTCGTAATTTGTTTCTGTTTCTAGGAGTTCTGATGGCGTTAGTCTCTCTATTTTATCTGATGAAGATGATCCCTCAGTGGCTTCTGAGGGCAAAATATCTGACTCAGTCTGTAGTGGCTAGTACTACAGATACTGAGGAGGTTAATTTTAAATTTAAGCTAGAACACCTCTGGTTAATTTTTAAAGAGTTCCCTGCTACTTTGGAAGACTCTGACTCTATTGTCGCTGAGACAAAGAAATTTATCAAGCTCCACAGGGTGTTCAATGTCATTCCTTCATCTGTTGAGGTTTTTCCAGTCCCAGACCGTATGGCAGACTTATAGCTCTTGAATGGGAATAGCCAGGGATTCCTTTTTCCCCATCCCCTGTTTTCAAGAAAATGTTTCCTCTAGCTGATTCTGTACGTGTATCATGGCTCTCTGTTCCCAAGGTAGAGGGAGGGATCCCATGGATAAGAAGCTGGAGGCTTTCTTTCAAACTATGTATATTCCTCAGGGCTTACTATGGCAACCTGTTGCATCTTATGGGTGTGATGTTTTGTCCGACCTGATTCCAGAAGAGTCTACTATAGAGGAGATCCAGGATAGGATCAAGGCTTTAAAAGTGGCTAACTCTTTTTCGGTGATGTCAGCATGCAAGTTATCAGACTAAGAGACAAGATTTCTAGCGTTTCAGAGCTCTGTTATTAAAATCTTGGTCTGCTGAGGTGACATCTAAATCCAAGTTTCCGTCTTTACTTTTTAAGGACAGAATTTATTTGGTCCTGGTCTGGCTGAGATAATTTCCGAGAATTCTGTTGGAAAGAGTTATTTCCTACCTCAGAACAAGAAAAATAGACCTAAGGGTTGTCAAGATTCTAATTTTTGTTCCTTTTGTAACTTCAAGGGACAAAAGTTTTCCTCTTTCTCTTCCAGACCGGAGCAATCCAGGTCCTCATGGAGGTGCAGTAGCCTTGGAATAAGAGGAATCAATCCAAGAAGCTTTCCTCTAATTCTAAATCAACATGAAGGGGCCGCCCCTGTTCCAGTCTTGGATCAGGTGGGAGGCAGGCATTTCCCCTTTTGCAGGATTGGATCTGCGATGTTCCAGATCCTTGGGCCGTGGAGGAAGTATCTCAGGGATACAGAGGCAGATTTTTCCTGTCAGGGTTATCTGCAATCAGGTATAGAGTAAGGTCTTCTCAAACTGCGTAAAGGGCCTATCTTCTCTGGTAGTGATTGTTCCAGTTCCCATAGAGGAACAGGGTCAAGGATTCTATTTCAACCTTTTTTGTGGTTCCCAAAAAAAGGGAGATCTTTCAGACCCTTTTCTGGATCTCAAGTGTGTCAACAAACTCCTCAAGGTTCCGTCCTTTGAAATGGAAACTATTCGTTCCTTTCTACCCTTGGTTCAGGAAGGTCAGTTCATGACTACCATAGATCTGAAGGATATGTATCTTTTTGTTCCCATTAACTGTGAACATTTTCAATTCCTTCGGTTTGCCTTTCTGGGGAAACATTTCAAGTTTGTTGCTCTCCCCTTTGGCCCTGCCACGGTTTCTTTAATCTTTACAAAGATCCTAGGGGCCCTTTTGGCGGTGGTCAGATCTATGGCAATAGCAGTGGCACCTAATCTGGACGATATCTTGGTTCAGGCGCCATCTTTTCAGAGCGAATTCTCAACAGAGATGTTGTTGTCTATTCTACGTTCCCATGGCTGGAGGTGATCTGGAGAAGATTTGCCTGGTGCCTGACACCAGGGTGTGTCTCTTTGGAATGTTTATAGCTTCTCTGTCTATGAAGATTTTTCTGACGGAGGTCAGAAAATCCAAACTTCTGAATTCTTGCCTTTCTCTTCAATCCTTTTCCTGTCCATCTGTGGTTTAGTGTATGGACTGGTGGTTACTTCCATGGATCAGTT
The DNA here is from genome assembly GCF_027579735.1 of Bombina bombina. Taxonomy (NCBI): domain Eukaryota; kingdom Metazoa; phylum Chordata; class Amphibia; order Anura; family Bombinatoridae; genus Bombina; species Bombina bombina. Next base: position 91,654,064 of record NC_069509.1, on the reverse strand, counting down.
CCATCTACGACCTCTGCAGCTTTGCATGCTCAGTCAATGGAACGGAGACCATTAAGATTTATCACAGAGGATAAATCTGGATCCCTTAACAAGAAGCACTCTCTCGTGGTGGATTTCACAGGAACATCTGTCTTGGGGCACTTGCTTCCTGAGACCTTCCTGGGTGATTGTGACTATGGACGCCAGCCTGTTAGGCTGGGGAGCTGTGTAGGGCTCTCTAAAAGCTCAGGGCCTGTGGGCTCGGGAAGAGTCTTCTCTTCCAACAAACATCTTGGAGTGAGAGCAATTTTCAATGCCTTGACAGCTTGGTCTCAATTATCTTTAGTCCGATTTATCAGATTCCAGTCGAGCAACATCACCTCAGTGGCTTACATCAACCACCAGGGAGGAACTCGGAGTTCCTTGAAAATGAAGGAGGTGATACGCATTCTGCAGTAGGCGGAAGCTCACGATTGTCTCCTATCTGCCATCCATATTCCAGGGGTGGACAATTGGGAGGCGGAATTTCTGAGCAGACAGACTTTTCATCCCGGGGAGTGGGCTCTCCATCCGGAAGTGTTCTCAAAGATAACCCTCAGGTGGGGGGTTCTGGAGTTGGATCTGATGGCATCTCGTCAGAACGCCAAGCTTCAAAAGTACGGTTCAGGATCAACCGATCTTCAGGCCGCCCTGATAGATGCTCTGGCGGTTCTTTCGGTCTAGCATTCCTGTTTCCTCCATTTGCTCTCCTTCCACGAGTCATTGCTTGTATCAAGCAGGAGAGAGCATCTGTGATTTCAATAGCTCCTGCCTGGCCTCGCAGGATCTGATTTGCAGATCTAATGAAGATGTGATCTCTTCCACCTTGGAGGTTACCTCTGAGGAAGGAACTTATAATTCAGGGTCCATTCCTCCATCCAAATTTGGATTCTCTGAAGCTGACTGCTTGAAAATTGAACGCCTAGTTCTGTCTCCACGTGGTTTTTTGGAAGCGGTCATTGATACTATGCTTCAGGCTCTTAAAACTTTTAATCGCAAGATTTACCATAAGGTATGGCATAAATACCTTTTTTGGTGCAAAGCTAAAGGTTTCTCCTGGAGTCAGGTGAGGATTCCCTGAATATTATCGTTTCTTCAGGATGGCCTGGAGAAAGGTTTGTCAGTCAGTACTCTAAAAGGTCAGATTTCTGCATTGTCTATCCTTTTGCAAAAACGTCTGGCATATTTACTAGATGTTTAATCTTTTGTTCAGGCCCTGTTCAGAATCAGGCCTGTGTTTAAACCTGTTGCTCCTCCTTTAAGCCTTAAAGGGACAGTATACTGTAAAATAGTTTTTCCCTTAATGTGTTTACAATTGCTTTTTTTACCAACTGCAGAGTAAAAAATTTATGAAAATTTGCTTTTTAAGGTTTATTTCTGTATATTAAAGCTCTGATTTTGTGTTTTGAAGCCACAGCCTAATAAAATAGGTTGAGCTTGTAGGTATAATCAGATCTCATTACTGTATCACATTGTGCACATATACCTGCTTCTTTATCTTATATCTGTCCTTAAAACAATCACCAGTACTTTGAGAGAACAATGGAAAATCAACATTTTATTACCTTATCTCTGCTTTATCACACTGGGAGTGTAATTTCTTCTGCTGGCTGTGTTTACAAATCTTATCTATAGCTGGTACGCGCGGCCACAAACTTTCAGAATAGGTGGGGATACCACATGCTAAATTAACAATTTCAGATGCCAATATAAGGGTAAAGGAGCTACTTGTAAACAATTTAATACACTCCAGCAGGTAAAGTGGATCATTGGGAACAAATTAAAGGGGAGAAAATTTTTGAGTAAACTGTCCCTTTAACCTAGTTCTTAAAGTTTTGCAGCAGGCTCCGTTTGAGCCGATGCATGTTGTTGATATAAAGTTGTTATCATGGAAGGTTTTGTTTCTCCTTGCTATATCTTCTGCTCACAGAGTTTCTGAGCTTTCAGCTCTGCAGTGTGATTCCCCATACCTTATTTTTCATGCAGATAAGGCGGTCCTTAGTACTAAATTGGGGTTTCTTCCTAAGGTGATGTCGGATCAAAACATTTATCAGGAAATTATTGTTCCTTCTTTTTGTCCTAATCCTTCTTCTCATAAGGAAAGTCTTTTGCATAATTTGGATTTTGTGCGTGCTCTAAAGTTTTACTTACAAGCTACTAAAGATATTCAGCATTTTTCTGCCCTGTTTATTGTTTTCTCTGGAAAGCGTAAGGGTTAGAAGGCCACTTCCACTACTCTTTTCCTCTGGTTAAGTATGATTCGTTTTCCTTATGAGACAGCTGGACAGCAGCCTCCTGAGAGAATTATGGCTCATTCCACTAGGGCTGTCGCTTCATCTTGGGCTTTCAAAAATGAAGCTTCTGTGGAACAGATTTGCAAGGCGGCAACATGGTCCTCTTTGCATACTTTGTCCAAATTCTACAAATTTGATACTTTTGCCTCAGCTTTTGCCTTTCTCTTGGGAGAAAGGTTCTTCAAGCAGTGGTGCCTTCTGTTTAGGTCCTCCTGCCTTGTTCTCCCTCCCTGTTCATTCCGTGTCCTCTAGCTTGGGTATTGGTTCCCACTAGTAATTGGAATGATGTTATCGACTCTCCATGCCATAGGAAAGAAAACAAAATTTATGCTTACCTGATAAATTTCTTACTTTCCGGGCATGGAGAGTCCACGACCCCGCCCTCTCTTTTAATTATAATTCGGCAGTTTTATGAGTAAACCTCAGGCACCTTTTCACCATTGTGTTTCTTCTTTTTCCATTTTCCTTCGGGTGAATGACTAGGGATTATGGGTAAGGGAAGTTACACTTAACAGCTTTGCTGGGGTGCTCTTTGCCTCCTCCTGCTGGCCAGGAGTTAAATTTCCCACTAGTAATTGGAATGATGTTGTGGACTCTCCATGCCCGGAAAGAAAGACCTTTATCAGGTAAGCATAAATTATTTTTTTTTATATTTTGTGCACATATTTCCTTTATTTTCTGTTTGTATCTTAATGAAGAGACCAAAAATAAATAGGGATGGTTATTGAAACTTTGCTAAAACAACAAATCTAAGGATGGCCTAAGACTTTTGCACAGTACTGTATATCAAAAAAAGCAATATTCCCACAAATAGCTTAAATTGACCACTATAATGAATCATTTAGCACCATGTGATAGCAAAGTCATGCTTCAAGAAAAGTCACAATTAAACTTTCATGATTCAGACAGAGCATGCAAGTTAAGAAAAAAAAACCTTGCAATTCACTCCCATTATCTAAATGTTCACAATCTTTTTATATGCACAGTTTCTGAGGCACCAGCTTCTACTGGGCATGTGCAAGAGTTCATAGTGTATACATTTACAATGTATACATACATGAAACGGCTGTCACATGATACAGGGGGTGGAGAAATGGAAGGAATCTTTACATTTGTAGATGTGTGTGTGTGTATATATATATATATATATATATATATACTGTATATAAATATAAATATATATATATATATATATATATATACATAATTTTTTATATATATATATATATATATATATGCACTTGTCATCAGCAGTGCACAATCCGTTTTAAAAGCTTTAACATAACCTTTCATCTATGTAATAGAAATATTTTAAGTTAAATGTCCCTTTAACTGCTGTTTGCTCTTGGATCAGCAAGTAGTTTTGCATGTGTGCTGCAATAAGTGTTCATTATTAAATAACAAACCAACTGTAATGCATCTTTGTAATTTAGTACTGAATTATACAGTATTGCCAACTTTAATGCATTAGCATGGAATATTAAAATATAAGCTTTCCTTCCTAAAATAGGGAGAGTCCACAGCTTATTCCTTACTGTTGGGAAATACAACCACTGGCCACCAGGAGGAGGCAAAGACACCCCAGCCAAAGGCTTAAAAATCCCTCCCACTTCCTCATTACCCCAGTCATTCTTTGCCTTTCATCACGATAGGAGGTGTCAGAGAAGTGTCAGAAGATTCGGAGAGTCGTGAAAAAAGGTGATCTGCCCTTTGAGATAGGACTGGAGTTTTAAGTAGTCAAGTCAACCTCTCAGTGAGAGTATTGATGAAAGTTAGAGTCTGGAGATGCAGGGAACGTTTTTCTGCAAAACCATCCAGACTACTGCTAGCAGCTCCTAAGCAGTCAGTGTTGATGAGTTTCTTTGCCTGCTTTCTCTCACTCAAGTCAATGTCAGGAGCGCTGCTATAAGACTGTCACACTTAAGAGGCTATGTTCTGTTCCACAGCATGGATCCTGGAGGTAAGATTGTTTCAATTTTTTACACATAAAACTGTCAGCCATATAGAATCAGTCCAGGGTTAGACCCAACTAGAGTGATAATATAAACACACGCTAGCATATTGAGAGGAAACCAGGACGTGACCCACTCAGGAAAGAAACAAAAACAGTTATTATGCAGGAAAAGAAAACTGTGTACTCACAGATGATGCAGGGACACGGGACAGTCTCTATATGAGATGAGGGAGTACAAGGTACAGAAACCTAAATTAGGTTGAGAGTGGTCAGGCAATCACTTTTAAGCAGGCAGAGGATGATCCGTTAGAGTGGTCAGGCAAAGCAATGGTCAATGTCCCTTTAAGCAGGTTTAAGGATGAGGCAGCAAAGTGGTCTGGCAAAGCAATGGTCAATGTCCCTTTAAGCAGGTTTAAGGATGAGGCAACAGAGTGGTCAGGCAAAGCAATGGTCAGTGTCCCTTTAAGCAGGTTTAAGGATGAGGCAGCAGAGTGGTCAGGCAAAGCAATGGACAATGTACTTTAGTACAGTTTAAGGGATTCGGCAGCAGAGTAGTCAGGAGCCAGGAAGCAGGAACGCTATCCGAGAAACGGGCACCATAGGGAAGTCCCGCTGAAGATTTAAGGCCGGTGACGTGTGGGGGTGTAACACAGGAAGGCCGCGATATGTTGCTAGGCAACATGACGCAGTGATGCAGAGAGAGATCCGGGAGCCACGGCAATGATCGGATCATGACAGCACCCCCTCCTCAACGACCCCTCCGGGGGATAGGATCAGGTTTGGAAGGATGAGCCTTAAGAAAACCTTTAATCAAAGCAGGAGCATGAACTTGACAAGCTGGCTCCCAAGACCGCTCCGTGACAGGATAATCATTCCAGTGGATAAGATAGTACAAAAACTTGCCACAAAGTTTAGAATTTATGAAATGACTGACTTGAAACTTAGGTTGTCCATGAACTAGAAGAGGTGGAGGACTGGTCCTAGGTTTGGAATATCTATTAAAAGTGGCTGGTTTAAGAAAAGAGACGTGAAAAACTGGATGAGCTTTAAGAGTCTTAGGAAGTGCAATACGATAAGCAGTAGAGCAAACCTGACTCAAGATCCGGAAAGGAGCTACATAGCGGGGTCCCAGTTTAGTAGAAGGTTGCTTGAGACGAAGATGACATGTAGAAACCCAAATCTTTTCTCCAGGACGATACTTGGGGGCCTTCTTTCGTTTGCGATCAGCATATAATTTATGTTGATTAGAAGCTTTGCTGAGGAGAAGGTAGATTTTCCGCCAATGGCGACAAAGTCTGAGGACAGAGAGATCAGCAGCGGGAATTTCTGAAGATGAGGTACGAAGTGGGAAAGTTCTAGGTTGAAATCCGTATGCTGATTTAAAGGGTGCGGTTTTAAGAGAAGTGTTGTGTAGGGCATTGTGAGCCAATTCAGCGAGAGACAAGTAGTGGGTCCAGTTAGAGTGTAGAAGATCCACATAATGCCTAAGATATGTTTCCAAGCACTGGTTGACCCTCTCAGTTTGGCCATTGGACTGTGGGTGATGAGATGTAGACAATGAGATGGAAGTACCAAATTGTTTACAAAGAGATTTCCAAAGCTGAGAAACATACTGAACCCCCATGCAGTCTCACTATATGCTGAATAAAAAGTTTGGAAAGGGTTTTAGCAGAGGGTAAGCCAGACCATGGCACAAAATGGGCAGATTTGGTGAATCTGTCAACAATAACCCAAACAGTATTGTTTCCTGCTGAGAGAGGGAGATCAGTAATAGAATCCATGGATAAATGAGTCCAAGGCTGATGAGGAATAGGGAGAGGTTGTAGTAGTCCAGTAGTTCGATGACGAGGTATCTTGTTGGATGCACATACAGTGCAAGCAGAAAAATAATCTTTGACGTCACGAGTTAAAGAGGGCCACCAGACATGTTGCTTAAGGTTTCAAATAGTATTGCTGATACCAGGATGTCCGGAAAGGGGATTGTCATGAGCCCATAGTAACAATTTAGATTGGAGGTGCTCAGGAACAAAAAGTAGACCAACAGGGGGTTTGCAAGTGGAGGGATCGTCCTTTTTGAGCAGCTTGTAATTCTTGTAAAGTAGAGACCGATAGTTGAGCTATGATCTCATGAGGATGGAGAATATTGACAGATTCTGGAGAATTAGTGTATTGGAACTGCCTTGACAAAGCATCACCTTGATATTCTTCGTGCCGGGAATGTAGGATAAAACATAAAGGAGCCAAGAGAAATACAAGGACCATCGAGCTTGCCGGGAAACTAAACGTTTGACTGTCTGAAGATAAAGTAGATTCTTATGATCAGTAAGGATCGAGAAGGGTTAAATAGTGCCCTCTAACCAATGTCTCCATTCGTCTAAGGCCATTTTGATGGCCAGCAACTCCTTGTTTTCCACGTCATAGTTTAATTCTGAAGAGGTGAACTTCTTGGAGAAGAAACCGATGGGATGAATCTTGCCAGACTCAGGAGTACGTTGAGAAAGGACTGCTCCTGCAGCTACTGAGGAAGCATCCACTTCCAGGATAAATTGGTATTCAGGATTAGGATGACGAAGAATGGGTGCAGAAGCAAAAGCCTTTTTTTAGAGAATAAAAAGCCTGAATAGCATCTGTGGTCCACTCTTTACATTGTTGCCCCTTTTTTATAATGGAAGTAAGGGGTGCCGTCAGGGGCGGACGGAGACCAACCAGGGCCCCCGGGCAAAAGTATGGCAGGGCCCCCCACACACCTACCTCCTCTGCCTCTCCCCTCCCCTAATGCCCCTCCCACCTACTGTTCTCCTCCCACCTAATATGCCCCTCCCCCACCCGAATGCTCCTCCCATCTCATGTGCTCCTCCCACCTCATATGCCCCTCCCCTACCATGTTTTTAATTGCAATATAAAGGCTAAAGCGACACAAAATAAAATGCGTCCGGGTCTGGTATATATATATTTAAAATAAAGAATATTCCCAAATACCATCCCAAGTAACAAGTATAATATATATTTTTATTACATTTACACTTTGACTCCCCCCTTTACATGAATACTTGAAGTATTAATCTAAATGGGGGATACTTAACTTGGAAGTATTTATCTAAAGGGGCTTGTCTCTGATATTAATGTACCCTTCAATAATTTTTTCCCCTCGTGTCCTGTGATATTTATATATAAATAGACTTTTAATTCAAGAATCAAGCATTTACATTGTTTCTGAAAACCCCCCAAAACAACTGATCTCTAGGGACAGACTGACAACTGGTTGACAAGGCAGCTCCCACTAGTTTACTAAAGTAGAGACTAGTCTTAAAATTGAAAATCAGTTTTATTCAGGTTACCTAGGGACCAGTTGTGCACAAACATTTATTTCCTGCTACAATATCAATTTAAGCAACTTCACTTTAAAAAAAAAAATTGTCATGTAAAGAGATAAACATTTACTTTGTACTTCAAGCTGGGAGGGATATTTCGAAAGCCATGTGTGTGTGTGTATGTATATATATATATATATATATATATATATATATATATATATATATGTGTGTGTGTGTAGGAATATATATATATACTGTGTATATATTATACCGTATATATATATATATATATATATATATATATACTGTATATGTGTACACATGTAGATATATTATAAATACACAACACACACACATATATATATATATATATATATATATATACATATATGGGATAGTGCTTGAGAGTTCCTTGATCTGCGCTGTGTATGTGGCAAATGTTTATTTTGCTGTATCACTTCTCCTGATATATTTCAATGGCAGCTTGTTTCTGAATATTCCACTATCATCAAATGGAATGTGAAAATAGAAGATTGTGAGTAGGGTTTCAGAGCTCAGCGCACATAGAAGGGAGAAAAACAAAAAACAAAACCAAATTATGGTGCAGTATGTCAGTACTAGGCAAAATATGAAGAAAGTGAGATTAGAGTTGCTCACCTTTTTAAACCTCAAACATGTGAGGTATGTTAGATGCGTGGAGGGGATATAATCCCTATCTGTGGTAATGATGTTCCTTGACTGGTGTGCAGTACCTTCCAGCAGGAAAAAAATTGATGTCCCTGGAGTTGATATGTGCTTGTCTTTCCAATAAACTTCTCCTCTCTGGAGTAAGGTAGATAAACTTTTTTTATTGTTGTTGTTGTCTTTTTTTTCTTTTCTTTTTCCTTTTTTCTTTCTTTATTCTTGAAAAGCTTCTCCTCTATGGAGTATGGTCAAGGTAGATGATGACAAAGACATTCAAATAATCCCGGAAAATCTAATTTACAAAGTGTTTGGAACGCTGCGGGGGCATTGCAAAGCCCAAAAGGCATGACCCGATGCCCAAAGCGGGTATTAAAAGCTGTTTTCCATTCATCTCCCTTGCGCATTCAGCTGAGGTTGTATGCGCCACGAAGATCCAATTTGGTAAATATAGTGGATCCTTGCATATAGGTGAACAATTCGGGGATTAGGGGTAATGGATAACTGTTCTTTACAGTGATCTGATTAAGACCTCGAAAGTCTATACAGGGTCGAAGGCCTCCGTCCCTTTTTTCCACAAAAAAGAAACCAGCCCCCACAGGTTAAGAAGACGGTCTTATAAAACCTCTAGCCAGGTTATCCTTGATATACTCTTCCAGGGTTAGATTTTTGGGTCTGGAACGAGGATTAGTCTTGCCACGGGGCAAAGGAGCTCCAGGGAGCAAGTCTATGGGACAATTGAAGGGACGATGTGGAGGAAGGCGTTCCGTCTCTTTTTTGGAGAAAACATCAAGAAACTCCAGGTAGGAAATGGCTAAGGAGTTAGAGGTTTCAGAAGCGAGTGCTATGGTGACTGGTCGTTTGACGGGAGTATGTAAACAGTTGATCAAACATGAAGAACCCCAAGAAGTGAGTTTGCCCTGTGCCCAAGAAAATGTAGGGTTATGTAACTGGAGCCAGGGAGACCCAAGATTATGGGATATTGGGGAGTCGGAATGACATCAAGACTGATTGTTTCAGAATGGAGAACTCCAATGGAAAATAGTAATGGCCTGGTAGAAAACTGAATGAGTCCAGAACCCAGTGGACCACCGCTGACAGTGGAGACCGTTACATAGTGCCCTTTGGAACGTAGAGGTATTCTGTTTGTGGTTGCAATGGTAGAATCTATGAACACACCTCCAGCACCGGAGTCAATGAGGCCTTGAGTATAGAGTTTACAATCTCCAAGATGAAGAGTTACTGGCACAAAGAGTTTGTTGTTGAGGGAAGAGAATTAAATTTGGCTTAACTCAGTCCCTCAATCTGGAGTTAAGCCCTGGCTTTTACTGGTCTGGTGGGACAATCCCTCAACAAGTGTCCCTTTAGACCACAGTATAGGCATAGACCATATGAGCGTCTTCTCTGGCGTTCGGTCTCTGTTAACTTTATGGTACCAACTTTCATAGGTTCTATTTGATCGGTAGAGGTAGAAGCAGTAGACACAGGATTGGAGAAACGGGGTGCTAGACGAAATGAAGAGCGAGATAAAGGCTTGCGAGTTCTCTCTCTTTCATGTTGTTGTTCGCTATACCTAGCATCAAGTCTGATACAAAGATTGATTAGATCTTCTAGGGATTCTGGAAGATCCTGATATACTAGCTTGTCTTTGAGACATTCAGAGAGACCCTTACGAAGAGCTCCTTGATTCCAAGAGGTCTCGGCCGCAAGTGTGCGGAATTCAATTGCATACTGTGCCACAGATTGGGTTCCCTGACATAGGTCTAAAAGATAGGCTTCCACAGCTGAAGATCTTCCAGGTTTGTCAAAGACAGTCGAAAATACAGACAGGAAGAAATCCACATCCTGAAGTATAGGCTCATTCTTTTCCAACAAGGGGGATACCCAGGCCAGGGCTTTTCCTTTCATCAAGGATATAAGAAATGTTATCCTTGAAGAATGTGTAGTGAACAGTGCAGCGCTGTTGCGAAAATGAAGGCGGCATTGGTTAAAAAAACCCTACAATCTTCGGGGTGACCATCATATTTGTCAGGAAGGGGTATCCTAGGGCCAATTTGCCCTTGATGATGGGTTGCTGGAACTGAAGGAGGAGGCAAAGCCAGTGAGGTAGGGTTGTATTGTATTGGAGCAACCAGACTTTGTAGTAAAGCAGTTATCTGATCCAGTTTGGAGTCCAGGGATTGGTAATGTGTGGCATGGGATCCCAGCAATTGTCCCTGGTGGGCGACGGCCATGGATAGCTCAGCGGGGTCCATATTATGGCCCGTTTGTTCTGTCAGCCGTATAGAATTAGTCCAGGATTAGACCCAACTGCTAGAGTGATAATATAAACACACGCTAGCATACTGAGAGGAAACCAGGACGTGACCCACTCAGGAAAGAAACAAATACAGTTATTATGCAGGAAAAGAAAACTGTGTACTCACAGATGATGCACGGACATAGCATGTGGTCTATGTTTATTTCCTCCCTTCCGGCTGAGACTTGAACCTGAGGAGAGCGTTTCCTCTGTTCACTGTCTGGGTCTAGGAGGTGGTGAGTGCCCCAGCCATTGGGGGTATATATAAAAAAAAAAACGTTTTTATTTGTGTCCTTCTGTGGGTATAACCTGAGCTATGGAGGACTCTGATATGTTAGAAGGTACTTCATCAGTACTAAATCATACTTGTTTATATTGTGAGGAGGCCATGGTTTTCCCGGCCACTCAATTATGTTCCACATCACATTAACACTGTTATAAAGTCTAAAAAGAGAGACAAGCCTGCTAAGGCTATTAGTCCCTCTGAGCCGTCTACCTCTCAGGACTCGGCGTCCCGTGAGATTACTACCCTTGCTACATTATCTACCCCACATGCAGTTCCCCCTAGCACATCTAAGCCTCCATCCGGAGGGGGCCTTCTTCCTGCGGACTTTGCCGCGCAATTACAAACGGCGGTGTCTGTGGCCCTCAGTGCATTACCTCGCTCTAACAAACGCAAGAGAAAGGTTAAACATAGCTCTCCTGACCTGGAGTCATCTAAATATTTATCGGATTTAGCTATTATATCCTAGTTATCCGATGATGAGTTAACCTCTGTAGTTACAGAGGGTGAACTTTCGGGGTCAGAGTCCTTAGTGTCTAAGCTTCCTGCTGAGGAGGAACCGTCCTTTAGATTTAAAATTGAGCACTTGCATTTTTTTATTAAAAGAGGTTCTGTCTACGTTAGAGATTCCAGAGGCTGCGCTGTCTGAAGAACCTATGATACCTAAATTAGACAGAGTTTACGAAGACAGGAAAGTTCCTTTGACTTTTCCTGTTTTGGTTAAAAGGGCAAACATTTTTAACAAGAATGGGAAAGAATTGGATCTTCCTTTTCCCCCTCGTCTACTTATAAAAAAGTTGTTCCCTGTCCCGGACTCTCAACTGGATTTGTGGGGCTCTATTCCTAAGGTGGATGGTGCTATCTCTATGCTTGCTAAACGTACTACTATACCTATTGAGGATAGTTCTTCGTTAAGAGAGCTGATGGATAAGAAAATGGAAGCCTTTCTGAGAAAGATGTTTCAACATACAGGATTTTTATTTCAACCGGAGGCTGCAGTTGCCGCGGTTGCCAGAGCAACTACCTACTGGTGTGATTCTTTGTCGGAACTCATTGAGGTGGAGTCTCCCCTCGAAGATATTTAAGATAGAATTAAAGCTCTGAGAATTGCTAATTCTTTTATCTGTGATGTGAACATGCAAATTATTCGCCTAAATGCAAAGGCCTCTGGCTTTGTGGTCCAGGCCTGGACTCCATTATTTCTACGGTTACCGGTGACAAGGGTGCCTTCCTACCGCAATATAAGAAGAACAAGTCTAAGGGACAACAATCTTATAATTTTCGTTCTGACAAATCCCAACGACAGCAATCCTCCTCCAAGCCCGAGCAACCCAAGTGTACTTGGAAGCCGGATCAGTCTTGGAATAAGTCCAAGCAGAATAAGAAGCCCACCAAAAACAAATCGTCATGAAGGGGCAGCCCCGATCCGGGATCAGATTGTGTAGGGGGCAGACTGTCTCTTTTTTTAGACCCTTGGTTCAGGGACGTACAGGATCCATGGGTCCTGAAGGTCGTACTCAGGGATACAAGATAGGCTTCAAATCTCATGCGCCCAGGGGCAGATTCTTACTCTCGAACCTGTCTACAGACCAGAAAAGAGGGATGCCTTTCTAGGGTGCTTTCGGGACCTATTATCCTTAGGAGTTGTCCTGGTGCCTATCGAAGAAAAAGGTTTGGGGTTTTATTCAAACCTTTTCGTGGTCCCAAAGAAGGAGGGAACTTTCTGCCCAATTCCTTAAGTGCTTAAACAAATTTCTCAGTGTCCCTTCCTTCAAGTTGGAGACGATAAGGTCCATCCTTCCTTTAGTTCAGGAAGGCCAGTTTATAACCACTATAGATCTGAAGGACGCTTACCTTCATGTTCCAATCCACAGGAGACACTTTCAGTTCCTGATGTTTGCATTCCTGGACCAGTACTTCCAGTTCATTGCCCTTCTGTTTGGCCTAGCTACTGCTCTAAGAATCCTTACGAAGGTTCTTGGGGCTCTTCTAGCCTTTACCAGAACTCAGGGTATTACAGTAGCCCCATACTTGGATGATATTCTGGTGCAAGCACCATCTTGTCGTCTTAGGGAAGAATACTCAGAGTCCCTTCTCAGTCTTTTACGATCACATGGATGGAAGATTAACTTGGAGAAGAGTTCTCTTATCCCAAGTACCAGGGTGGAATTCCTGTGTGCTATAGTAGACTCCATATCCATGAGGATATTTGTAACAGACCAGAGACGTTGCAAGCTAACTTCGGCATGTCTTGCCCTCCTTAAGTTCCTCTGTGGCTCAGTGTATGGAGGTGATTGGTCTCATGGTGTCCTGCATGGACATCATTCCTTTTGCCAGGTTCCGTCTCAGACCTTTACAACTGTGCATGCTGAGACAGTGGAACGGCGATTATTCTGATCTGTCTCTACAGATTGTATAAGACATCCGGTCGAGAGAATCGCTCTGTCCAGATCATCTGTCCCGAGGGACGTGCTTTCTAAGACCATCCTGGGAGATTATGACTACAGACACAAGCCTATCCGGATGGGGAGCTGTTTGGGGTGCCAGAAAGGCACAGGGGTTGTGGAATCAGTCCTCCCTCCCGATCAATTTTGTAACTACAGGCAATCTTCAATGCCTTGAAGGCTTGGCCACTTCTGGGTTCGTTCCAGTTTATCAGATTCCAATCAGACAATATATCCTCGGTGGCTTACATAAACCATCAGGGGGGAACGAGAAGTTCCTTGGCGATGAAGGAAGTATCTCAGATTCTGGAGTGGGCGGAGGCCCACAGCTGTTCGCTGTTAGCGATCCACATTCCAGGTGTGGACAACTGGGAGGTGGATTTTTTCAGCAGACAATGCTGCCACCCAGGGAAATGGTCTCTCCATCCCAAGGTGTTTGCAGAGATATGCAGCAAGTGGGGGACGCCGGAGATAGATCTCATGGCATCCCATCTCAATACCAAGCTGCCCTGGTATGGTTGAGGTCGAGGGATCTCCAAGCGGATCTAATAGATGCACTAGCAGTGCCCTGGAGGTTCAAACTCATATATCTTTTTCCTCCATTACTGCTTCTTCCTTGGTGGCCCGCATCAAGCAGGAGCGGGTAATCCTAAATGCTCCATCATGGCCGCGAAGGACGTGGTTCGCGGATCTAGTGGAGATGTCCTCATCTCCTCTGTGGAAGTTACCTTGTCGCAGAAACCTGCTGTTACAAGGTCCATTTGTTCATCGAAATCTAGATTCTCTGAGGCTGAGTGCGTGGAGATTGAACACTTAGTCTTAGCAAAGAGAGGTTTCTCTGAGAGTGTCATTTATACTCTTTTTCATGCTTGTAAACCAGTTAATCAGCGTATCTACCACAAAGGGTGGAGGACCTACTTATTCTGGTGTGAAGAGTGTGGTTTTTCCTGGCACAGAGTTAAGGTTACCAGGATCTTATCTTTTCTCCAAGATTGACTGTAGAAGGGCCTTTCTGCTAGTTCCTTGAGAGGACAGATTTCGGCCCTGTCGCATTTATTGCACAAGAGGATGGCTGAGCTTCCAGACGTGCAGTCCTTTGTTAAGGCTCTGATTAGGATCAGACCTGTGTTTAGATCTGGGGCTCCTCATTGGAGCCTAAGGGGCCGATTTATCAAATGTCAACGGATCATGGTCGACAGACCTTGCTGAATGCGGACAGCAATATAGCAATAAATAGCAATATAGGTTAATTTCCGGCAATGTCTGTCCATAAGGAGCTTGATAAATCGGCCCCTAAATCTTGTTCTTTGTGTTTTGCAACAGGCTCTGTTTAAGCCTCTTTATTCCGTTGACATTAAATTGTTATCTTGGAAAGTTCTCTTTATAATGGCTATTACCTCTGCACGCATAGTTTTTGAGATCTCTGCTTTGCGATGTTAGTTCCCTTATCTGATTTTTTATGTAGATAGGGCAGTTTTACGTACTAAATTAGGTTTTCTTCCTAAGGTTGTGTCAGATCGCAACATCAATCAAGACATTGTGGTTCCTTCCTTGTGTCCTAATCCTTCTTCATCGAAGGAACGTTTACTTCATCATTTGGATGTGGTTTGCACCTTGAAGTTCTTTCTTCAGGCTACTAAGGAATTTAGACAATTTTCCTATTTGTTTGTTGTCTATTCGGGGAAGCGTAAGGGGCAGAAGCCTACTTCGGTTTCCCTATCTTTTTGGTTAAGGAGTGTCATCCGCTTAGCTTACAAGACAGCGGGACATCATCCTTCTGAGAGGATAATGGCTCATTCCACTAGAGCAGTGGCTTCCTCTTGGGCCTTTAAGAACAAGGCCTCTATGGATCATATTTGTAAGGTGGCTACCTGGTCCTCCTTACACACTTTTTCAAATTTTTGCTTCAGCTGAAGCAGCTTTTGGGAGAAAAGTTTTGCAGGCTATGGTGCCCTCAGAATAGAGTCAGTCTCTTACTTTTTGTTCCCTCCCGTTATTCATTTAGTGTGCTCTGGAACTTAAATATAGTTTTCCCAACAGTAAGGAATGAAACCGTGGACTCTCCCTATCTTAGGAAGGAAAACATAATTTATGCTTACCAGATAAATTCCTTTCCTTCCGAATAGGGAGAGTCCACGGCCCCCACATGTTTTTTCTTGTCTAAGGGCGGCCCCCTATTATTTATCTTATTCTTCTGGCACCATTTATACGCTGATATTTCTCCTACTTTTCCTTGTTCCCTCGGCAGAATGACTGGGGTAATGAGGAAGTGGGAGGGATATTTAAGCCTTTGGCTGGGGTGTATTTGCCTCCTCCTGGTGGCCAGGTGTTGTATTTCCCAACAGTAAGGAATGAAGTCGTGGACTCTCCCTATCCGGAAGGAAAGGAATTTATCTGGTAAGCATAAATTATGTTTTTAGGACATTACAGTCTTCAGCAGTTCTAGATGGAACTTACAATTAGATCTTAAAGGGATAGGAAAGTCAAAATTAAACTTGCATGATTCAGATAGAGCATGTCATTTTAAGACACTTTAAAAATCACTTCTATTTTCAAATCTGCTTTGTTCTCTTGGTATCCCTTGTTGAAAATGAATACGCACATACCCTACACTAGTGGGAGCTAGCTGTTGATTGGTGCCTGCACACATTTGTCTCTTGTGATTGGCTAACTAGATGTGTTTAGATAGCTGCCAGTAGTGCAATGCTGCTCCTTCAGCAAAGGATAACAAGAGAATGAAGCATATTTGTAAATTTGTAAATTACTTGTATGAGTAAATCTGAAAATTGTTTAAAATTTTATGTTATATCCGAATCATGAATTACATTTTTGGGGTTTCCTGTCCCTTTAAATCCATTGTGAACATGGGAAGACTTTCTTGTAAATAGCAAGTGGTACTGGACAAATAAGATTTTCCATAGACTTTGAGTCTAAAACAAAGTTTATTTTCTTTTTTTTTGGTTTCCTTATTTGCAGCATTCAGTGGTGAAGATTGTAAGAGAGAAGTTTCAGAAAACAACTGCGTTTGATGATCCAGAGAAGCTTCAGGATTTCTTGAATGATCTCTATATTTATCTGGTGGACAAGATGCATGAATGTCTTAACACGGTACGTCATAAGAAAAAGTATAAGTAGATAGGTTCTGTTTATGGGGTACATTGTAATCCTTTAGAGAAGCTGCTATAAAGTAAAAATTTCATGTTTCAGAAAAAGCTGTAATTTTAAATAACTTTCCAATTTACTTCTATACGCTAAATTGTTGTGTTCTCTTGTTGTCCTTTGTTGAAAAGTATACCTAGTTAGGCTCGGGAGCAGCAATGCACTACTGAGACCTAGCTGCCTCTTGTCATTCGCTAACACAATGGGCTAGATTACAAGTGGAGCGCTAATTTATTGCTTGTCCGCAAATGGGCGAATTTGTCCGTTTACGGGCGCGCAGTAAATAACCAGCCATTACAAGTGGCTGGTTATTGCTACCACTAGCTTGCGGTAGCAATTAACGCTCAGAAAATTAAACAGAGAACAGATCTCTGGTTAATGTTCTAAATGTCCCCCAATCACCCCCAAAATAAAGTGGTGTGTTTTTTGTTTTTAAAATAAAAAAAAAATAGCATCTTTACTTTTTAAAAATATAACTGCTAAAAGCAGTTATAAGGGGTTAAAAGTTGGCGGGTGTGGGTTGTTACAGTTATAAGGGGTTAAAAGTTGGTGAGTCCATGGGGGCTGTGTGTTACCTGTAAATATATATGTATATACACATATTAACACATAAATATATATGTATATATTCATATACATACATATTTACATTTGCTGCGCGACTCACCCCCTCACGGCATGAGAACGAGGCTCCCATTGGAGCCTGTGGAAGCGCGCTCTCGTGAGCACAAAGCTTTCATGCAGTGCAAACGCGAGTTCACATTCGCATTGCACTGCACTTGCACATTTGTGTGCACTGGTATTTCTCAGTTGAGTGCAAATATTGCCTGATGAAACGGCACTAAGCCGAGAAACGTGTTGCTAAGCAACAATTTTATTTGTTTTAATAAAGTGTTTGATACTTTTAAGCCTTGCTCTGGACTTTGTATGTGCAATGTCCTTTGTGAGTATTTGACTACCATCGTTCTACTATTAGTGTTTGTTTAGAACTTGCTGCACCAAGAGCGCCTCTCGTTTTTTGTCTTTCAGGACTTGTTTTTATTATCTTCACTTCTTTGGAGAGAGCTGCCTATGGTCATCATACGTCGATCACATTTGTTTGGATCACCTCATTTGGGAACAATTACATTTGCTGTTATATTTGCTGAATTATTGTATAATAGTTTTCCACCTGTTTAGTGTTATAGCAATAGTAATCTATCAAGATACCGATTTGCCTATATACCTTGACATTACAGTTCATATATTATTTAACACAATATCAAATTAGTAAGGTAGTGTTTGGTGATATACCATTCTCTTTTGACGCACCTCCCTTTTAGACACACTTACTTGGAGAAGTTTGGTGTCTAGTGTTTTTTTGACAGCTATGACAGACATGTTTGGACTATATTAGACATAGGCTATGATACATGATTGTGGAAATCATTTCAGAGAGACTATAATAGTCATATGAGGATAACGGTTTTGCTTTAAAGAAGTGGTTTACTATTTTTGCGCACTTTTAGTGGCGCAGTTCATTTTTTGATCCGCTCACTTGATGCCCGCTTTTACGCTGTATCGTACTGGAGCTTTATGAACCTGTAATGCATAGGAGGTGTCTCGCATTGAGGATCAGTGTCGGCTTTGCGACTTAACATCTTCTTTTCAAGCAAATCGTTTGTCAAGAAGCTTCTGTGGATAGAGGAGAGGATCTCTGCAGGAGAGTCTTGCTTCCTCTTGCTAGTGGGGTGTCAATCCTGTCCAGTAGGAACCTTAGGCAATCTGAGGTTGCTTATTAGGGGTTCATTTTATCTGCTATCTGTAATTAAATTATATAAATCTCTACTAAAAATTTTAAATTTCTTTTATTTCTCACTAATTTGGTTATATTTTGGAGCTGAATTCTGTAGCTATGGATTCAGAATTAGATCAGTCTATGTCTGTGGATAAATACTTACTATGTTTAGAGGCTCAAATTGTTCTGCTAATTCAATTTTGTTCCTCATGCTTAGCTAAAACTTTAAAATTTAAAGACAGATTACTCCCTTTTGAGCCAAGTGTCTCTCAGGATAATGCTGTGCGTGACATGCCTAAGCTTTCTCCTCAAACGTCCCAAGCCTTAATTATTTCTCATACTGTGCCTTCTGTGTCCTCTCAACCACCTGGGGGTGTTTATTTACCTGGGGATTTTGCCGCTCAGATTACTTCTGCAGTATCTGCGGCTTTGTCAGCTTTCCCTTCTTTGGGTAAGCGCAAGAGGAAATCTAAACATTTGTCTGTTAGCAAGGTTTCTGACTCTAAAACTGCGCTGTCCAACCTTTCTCAAATGTCAGATGAGGAGGATACTTCAGTAGCTTCTGAAGGTAAAATCCCTGACTCTGAAACTATGGGGGAAAAATATTCTGAATCTGAAGTTAATTTCCGATTTAAGCTTGAACATCTCCGATTGCTTCTAAAGGAGGTTCTAGCTACCTCGGATGACTCTGAACCTTCGGTTGCTGTCAACCCTAAGAAGTCCTCTAAACTTAATAGAGTTTATGATTCTCCAATGTCTGAGGATGTTTTTCCTGTTCCAGACAAGATGTCTGAAATTATAGTCAGGAATAAAATAAGCCAGGGGTTCCCTTTTCCCCTTCTCCTGTTTTTAAAAAGTTGTTCCCGGTTGCTGACTCCATTCAGGACTCTAAAATAGAGGGACCTATCTCTACTCTAGCTAAAATAACTACCATTCCTATAGAGGATAGTTGTTCTTTTAAGGATCCAATGGATACGAATCTAGAGGCTTACTTAAAAAATATGTACATCCATCAAGGATTACAGTGGCAACCTGCGGCAAGTATTGCTACGGTTGCGGAAGCAGCATCTTATTGGTGCGATGCCCTGTCTGATCTGATATCAGAAGAGACTACGGTAGAGGAGATGTAAGATAGGTTCAAATTTCTTAAACTGGCCAATACCTTTATCTGTGATGCCAACATACAGGTAATTAGATTGGGAGCTAAGATATCTAGCTTCACTTTTCTAGCTCGCAGAGCTCTGTGGTTAAAATCTTGGTCGGCTGATGTATCTTCAAAGGCTAAGCTTTTGTCTTTACCTTATAGGGGTAAAACTCTATTTGGTCCTGGTCTGGCGGAAATCATTTCAGAAATTACAGGTGGAAAGAAATCTTTCCTATATTAGGACAAGAAGAATAGACCTAAGGGTCGACAAACTTCTAATTTTTGTTCCTTTCGCAACTTTAAGAGACAGCAGTCCTACTCTTCCTCTTCCAAACCAGTGCAATCCAGCTCCAATTGGAAATCCAGCAAGCCTTGGAATAAGGGAAAGCAAAACAAGAAACCTTCTGCTGACTGAAATCAGCATGAAGGGTCCGACCCCGATCCGATTTTGGACCAGGTGGGGGACAGGCTTTCTCTTTTTTGACAGGCTTGGATACGCGATGTCCCAGATCCATGGGCTGTGAACATAGTATCTTAGGGTTACAAAATAGGATTCAGATCTTGTCCTCCAAGGGGCAGATATCTCCTGTCAAGACTATCCTTAAACCAGTTAAAGAGGGAGGCTTTCTTAAATTGTGTAGAGGACCTATATTCTCTGGGAGTTATTGTTCCAGTCCCTCTAGAGGAACAAGGTCAAAGATTCTATTCAAATCTATTTGAAAAAGGAGGGAACTTTCTGTCCCATCCTAGAACTAAAGTGTCTCAACAAATTCCTCAGGGTTCCGTCCTTCAAGGTGGAAACTATTCGTTCCATTCTTCCATTGGTTCAGGAAGGTCAGGTCATGACGACCATAGACCTGAAGGACATGTATTTACACGTTCCCATTCACAGGGATCATCACCAGTTTCTAAGGTTTGCCTTTCTGGACAAGCAGTTCCAGTTTATTGCCCTTCTGTTTGGTCTTGCCACAGCTCCCAGAATATTTACAAAGGTTCTGGGAGCCCCATTGGCAGTGATCAGATCCCAGGGAATTACTGTGCCACCTTATCTAGTAGATACCTTGTCTACATCTTGTTGTCTTTTCTACGTTCCCACGGGTGGAAAGTGAATCTGAAAAAAGAGTTCTCTAGTTCCAAATACAAGAGTGTGTTTCCTAGGGACAATGATAGATTCCCTGTCCATGAAGATTTTCCTGACGGACGTCAGAAAATCCAAATTTCTTGCTTCTTGTCTTTCGCTAAAAGCTCAGGGCCGGTGGTCTCAAGAAGAATCTTCTCTTCCCATAAACATCTTGGAATTGAGAGCAATCTTCAATGCCTTGACAGCTTGGCCTCAATTATCTTTAGTCTGGTTTATCAGATTCCAGTCGGACAACATCACCTCAGTGGCTTACATCAACCACCAGGGAGGAACTCAAAGGTCCCTGGCCATGAAGGATGTGACTCGCACTCTGCAGTGGGCGGAAGCTCATGATTGTCTCCTATCTGCCATCCACATTCCAGGGGTGGACAATTGGGAGGTGGATTTTCTGAGCAGACAGACTTTTGATCCCGGGGAGTGGGCTCTCCATTCGGAAGTGTTCTCAAGCATAACCCTCAGGTAAGGGGTTCTGGAGTTGGATCTGATGGCGTCTCGTCAAAACGCCAGGCTTCCAAAGTACGGTTCAAGGTCAAGAGATCCTCAGGCCGCTCTGATAGATGTAGAAAATGAAGAAGAACAGAGGGGCGCCTCATGTGAAGTATCGTCAGGTGGAGACACAAAAAAATCACAAAATAGCCAAATGAGTACTCACATACTCCAGGAACACACTTATGTGTTGGTAGGAACAGGCTGCAGATTTGTAAAGGTGTGACAGCTCACCCGTTCAGTCCCGCTCTCAATGCTGTGTTGCTGGGGGTGGAGTGGAAACACAGAAAAGGAGCACTACATGTGCAGACCATTAAAAGTAAAACCAACAATTTTTACTTAGTAGAAAATTGGGTACTCACATACTCCAAAAGCACACCAATGTGCTGGTAGGAACAGGCTGCAGATTTAGGCAGGTGTGGCAGCTCACCGAAGGGCACAGTCTCAAGATGCAGGTACTGTTGTGAAGCAGTGGGCACAGTAATCCAAAATGAACTGCACCAAGTGTTAGGGATACCACTTGTATATAGTGTCAGGCAGTAGGTAGGTAGAGAAATCCACTCAAGGTTTTTTAGTTGGGTATAAAAGGCAGAGGTAGGTTTGAGATTTATTTTATGCCTGATGAAACGGTTTTTAAACCGAGAAACGCGTTGCAAGTTTTTGGGGCAACATTGTTAACCCCTTAATCCACTTTTTACAACAAACCTGTGTGTTGTTGTTTTTTAACCAGTGTTTTTAATAAATACCTTCATTTTTATTTGTGAGTGGATTTCTCTACCTACCTACTGCCTGACACTATATACAAGAGGTATCCCTAACACTTGGTGCAGTTCATTTTGGATTACTGTGCCCACTGCTTCACAACAGTACCTGCATCTTGAGACTGTGCCCTTGGATGAGCTGCCACACCTGCCTAAATCTGCAGCCTTTTCCTACCAGCACATTGGTGTGCTTTTGGAGTATGTGAGTACCCATTTTTCTACTAAGTAAAAATTGTTGGTTTTACTTTTAATGGTCTGCACATGTAGTGCTCCTTTTTATGTGTTTCCACTCCACCCCCAGCACCACAGCATTGAGAGCGGGACTGAACGGGTGAGCTGTCACACCTTTACAAATCTGCAGCCTGTCCCTACCAACACATAAGTGTGTTCCTGGAGTATGTGAGTACTCATTTGGCTATTTTGTGATTTTTTTTTTGTGTCTCCACCTGACGATACTTCACATGAGGCACCCCTCTGTTCTTCTTCATTTTCTATAGCTTCACCTGGACCTGCCAGTGAGGAGGAGGCAGCCACCACTTGAAAACAGTCCACACCACCTAAAGGACATTTTTCATATTTCACTTTATATTATTATCGTTTAAAGAACTATATATATATATAAATATATATATATATATATATATATATATATATATACACATAAATTAAGACCCAATTTATACGTTTGAATTTTACATCTATTGTTCACTACACAGACGATCATTATTTTATATTGTCTAGCGCCCCCCCTTGTGTGATCAGGTCACACCTTGTATATTTTTATCGCTCTGATAGATGCCCTGGCGGTTCCATGGGATTTTCGGTCTAACATACCTGTGTCCTCCATTTCCTCTCCTTCCACGAGTCATTGCTCGTATCAAGCAGAAGAGAGCCTGGCCTTGCAGGATCTGGTTTGCTGACCTGGTGAAGATGTCATCTCTTCCACCTTGGAGGTTATCTCCGAGGAAGGACCTTCTAATTAAGGGTCCATTTCTCCATCGAAATCTAGATTCTCTGAAGCTTACTGCTTGGAGATTGAACGCCTACTACTGTCTGAACGTGGTTTTTCGTAAGTGGTTATTGATACTATGCTTCAGGCTCGTAAACCAGTTACTCACAGGATTTACCATAAGATATGGCGTAAATACCTTTTTTGGTGTGAAGCTAAGGGTTTTTCCTGGAGTCGGGTGAGGATTTCCTGAATTTTATCGTTTCTTCAAGATGGCTTGGAGAAAGGTTTGTCAGTCAGTACTCTGAAAGGTCAGATTTCTGCACTGTCTTTTCTTCTTTTGCACAAACGTCTGGCAGATTTACCAGATGTTCAAGCTTTTGTTCAGGCCCTGATCAAAATCAGGCCTGTGTTTAAACCTGTTGCTCCACCTGTGAGCCTTAACCTAGTTCTTAAAGTTTTGCAGCAGGCTCGGTTTGAGCCGATGCATGTTGTTGATGTAAAATTGATATCTTGGAAAGTTTTGTTTCTTCTTGCTATTTCTTCCGCTCGCAGAGATTCTGAGTTTTCAGCTCTGCAGTGTGATTCCCCGTACCTTATTTTTCATGCAGATAAGGCGGTCCTTCGTACTAAATTGGGGTTTCTCCCCAAGGTGGTGTTGGATCGAAACATTAATCAGGAAATTGTTGTTCCTTCCTTTTGTCCTAATCCTTCTTCTCATAAGGATCGTCTTTTGCATAACCTGGATGCTGTGCGTGCTCTAACATTTTACCTTCAAGCTACTAAAGATTTTCGGCAATCTTGTGCCCTGTTTGTTGTTTTCTCTGGAAAGCGTAAGGGTCAGAAGGCCACTTCTACTACTCTTTCCCTCTGGTTAAGAAGTATGATTCGTTTTGCTTATGAGACTGCTGGTCAGCAGCCTCCTGAGAGAATTACGGCTTATTTCACTAGGGCTGTCTCTTCATCTTGGGCTTTCAAAAAATTTGCAAGGCGGCAACATGGTCCTCTTTGCATATTTTTTCCAAATTCTACAAATTTGATACTTTTGCCTCGGCTGAGGCCTCTTTTGGGAGAAAGGTTCTTCAAGCGGTGGTGCCTTCTGTTTAGGTCCTCCTGCCTTGTTCTCCCTCCCTGTTCATTCCGTGTCCTCTAGCTTTATTGGTTCCCACTAGTAATTGGAATGACGTTG
Organism: Bombina bombina; assembly: GCF_027579735.1. Classification (NCBI taxonomy): domain Eukaryota; kingdom Metazoa; phylum Chordata; class Amphibia; order Anura; family Bombinatoridae; genus Bombina; species Bombina bombina. The sequence continues at coordinate 91,630,171 of NC_069509.1, read as the reverse complement.
TGGACTCTCCATGCCATAGGAAAGAAAAAAGTATGCTTACCTGATACATTTCTTTTTTTTCTGGGCATGGAGAGTCCATGACCCCGCTCTCTTTTAAAAATATTATTCAGCAGTTTTTTGAGTAAACCTCAGGCACCTCTATACCCTTGTGTTTCTTCTTTTTCCATTTTCCTTCGGGTAAATGACTGGGGATTATGGGTAAAGGAAGTTACACTTAACAGCTTTGCTGGGGTGCTCTTTGCCTCCTCCTGCTGGCCAGGAGTTGAATATCCCACTAGTAATTGGAATGACGTTGTGGACTCTCCATGCCCGGAAAGAAAGAAATTTATCAGGTAGGCATACTTTTTGTTTATATGTAAATAAATAATTGGATACATTAAAAAAATAAGAAGACACCCTTATGAGCATGTATGGAGAATAAACTGGACTTGACTGGGATAACTAATTATCCCACTTAGCAAAAGTTGCCTTATACTTAAAGGGACAGTCAACTCCAAAATTGTTATTGTTTAAAAAGATAGATAATCCCTTTATTCCCCAGTGTTGCATAACCAACACCGTTATAGAAATATACTTTTTACCTCTGTGATTACCTGGTATATAAGCCTCTTCTGACAGCCCCCTGATCACATGGCTATTTATGTATTATCTATTGACATTTTATCCAATTAGTGCTGTGTTGTGCACAACCCACGGGCGTGAGCACAGTTATCTATAGGGCTCACATGAACTAGCAGTTTCCTGTTGTGAAAAGCTATATGATAAGAGGCTGTCTGTAGTTGCTTAGAAACAGGCAGAAATTTAGAGATTTAAATGTTATAAAGTATATTAATATAACAGTGTTGGTTGTGCAAACCTGGGGAATGGGTAGTATAAAGGCGTTATCTATCTTTTTAAACAATAACAGTTTTGATGTAGACTGTCCCTTTAAAAACCATTACAAATCCCCTGCAACTTAAATCATTAAATAGATAGAAAGGTCAAAAATGAATTGTGCATGGGTGCATTTCATTTTTAAATGGAAGTATTTGTTCAATATACTTTCATTAGCAGAAATGCTTCTAGTAGAAGTTATTACTGAGTCAGTAGTGGTTTGCATGGCACAAATGAAGTCATCACTGATGCAATACATATTACCAGTAGCTTTATGAGCAAGCATGGTGTTTAAATCTTGATCTTCTAGTCACACGTAGCATATGTGCGTATGCTGCTGAAACCGTTGCTAATCAAAGTTGAATACCAAAATGCTTCTATTTAAAGAGACATGAAACCGAAATGTTTTCTTTCATGATCCAGATAGATCATGCAATTTTAAACAACTTTCTAATTTACGTCTATTTTCTATTTTGCTTCATTCTCTTAATATCCTTTGCTAAACAGCATATCTAGATAGGCTCAATAGCAGCTGATTGGTGGCTGCACAAAGATGCCTCATGTGATTGGCTCACCGTGTGCATTGCTATTTCTTCTGCAAAGGATATCTGAATGAAGCAAGTTAGATAATAGAAGTAAATTGGAATGTTGTTTAAAATTTTATTCTCCACCTGAATCATGAAAGAAAATGTTTGGGTTTTGTGTCCCTTTAAAGCATTTAATTATTTGAATGCATTCATGCACATTTCAATGTTCACCTTTCTATCCCTTTAAATGTTAGAGATTTTTAAATACCTTGGAAATATTTCTCATGTCGTTTGTATGTTCCATATGCAATATTCATAAAAACACTGATCCAATCTTCATTAATTTTTACAGACTTTATTTAGTAGCAAAGAAGAGCTTCCTAGTCTTCCTGTAAAAGATACAGAAAAACTCCTCCGATTTGCAAAGGAAGCAGAGTTCAATGAAGATTTGAATCTGGCTGAGCTGTACTATCAAGAGGTAAGGAGAAAATTGTATTCTTAAAGGGAAATGAAACGTAACATTTTTCCTTCATGATTCAGATAGAGTATAGATTTTTTAACGACTTTCCAATTTATTTCTGTTATCAATTTTGCTTCATTCTCTTCTAAGTATCCTTTGTTGAAGGAGCAGCAATGCACTACTGGGACCTAGCTGAACACATTGTTAAGCCAATAAGACGAGGCTTATGTGCATCCACCAATCAGTGACTAGCTTCTACTTCCTGGGCCTACCAAGAGAACAAATTAGATAATAGAAGTAAATTGGAAAGTTTTTTAAAATTGTATGTTCTATCTGAATCATGAAAGACAAAATTTGGGTTTCATGTCAAAATTGAAATGTGCATGCGTTCATTTCATTTTTAAATAGAATCGTTTTTGCAATATATTTCCATTAGCAAAATGCTTTTAATAAAAGTTATCACTGTTTTCAGTGGCATCCGCTCGTTCTTTCTGCCCTTCAGTGTCTCATGAGGCAGAGGGTCTGTTATTCCACAGATGATATTAAAGGGCCACTAGGATAAAACAGGTTAGAGAAATACACTCCTGAGGTACTCAATACTGCTACTCCCTAAAAAGACAAATGCTCCTCAAAACATATGTCAGCTATAGCTAGTTAAAAAAGAAAACAAAAAGGGAGAGCGCTACAAAGATAGCAGATTGAGAAACAATGTGGGTAAGCTAATTAGCTGTGGTTGTATAACCTCAAGTTGTAGATACAAATGAACCTAAGGATCGCTTGTGATATATACGCTGTACGTACAAACTGCCCTAATAACCGTATGCTAAAGGTAGCTAATATGTTAATCTGAGAACATTGTCATATAGGGTGCAAACAAAACGAATGAAAGAAGCGAAAGAGACAAACAAAACACAAGAAAAAGTCCTTAGTAAAGGCCTATCATTTGCTCTCAACAAGTTTGAGACACTAATCAATATTAATCAGTTTGTCCGCAAACTAACTCTAAAAAGATATTTCATTAAAAACCCTATAGAAAAAGAAAGAACACTATCAGGGAAAGAACGCAAATATAATCACACTGATTTTAAACCACAATCCTCCTTTTTTTCCCCACTCATGAAAAGAGTAAACACATAACATTATTTGAGGAGATGGTAAAAAAAGAATTGGAAAAAATAGATCAGTCAAGATACCTGTGGAATATGACACAAGAAGAACTGAGAATCCTCAAAGAACTAAAAAACAACAAAGATCTGACGATAAAACCAGCTGATAAGGGAGTGGGGATTGTCCTTATGGATACAAGCTATTATTTGGAAAAATCCAATTGATTACTAATCAATAATTCAACATATAAAAAATTACAAAACAACCCAATAAGGAAACAAGAAACAAAGCTAGGTACACTACTTAAAGAAGCTAACAATATAGGGCTACTAACAAATTAATGATCAATGCTCAATGTTTGACACACATGAACTAACGTCCTCTAGTGGTGGAAAACTGTCAAAATGCATTCACAGAAAAGGCGGTCTTCAAGGTCTAAGAAATTAGCATATGAGCCTACCTAGGTTTAGCTTTTAACTAAGCATACCAAGAGAATAAAGCAAAATTGGTGATAAACATACTTTGGAAAGTTGTTGAAAACTACATGCCCTATTTGAATCATAAAAGTTTTTTTTGGACTTGACTGTCCCTCTAAACAACTAATGAAACTTTAAAAAATGCATCTACATGTTATTCTCAGATTAATCTTTTCTTTGAATGCATCATTCTATCTAGCATTTGTTTAGTGTTTAATGTCCCTTTAAGAACTCACATGTGTATCCCATATCTAGCGGTCAGAGAAGCAATTGGGACTTCCATCATTGTTTTGTCATAGGCGCTGCTATGTTTGAATGGATTCATTGAATGACACTGATGGTTTTTAACACATGGATTAGCTGTGAATTCTTCGTCGCTGAAATGAAATTGTGTGCCCTTTTGGTGCTATTTAAGGCAGTGCTCGTGTTGAGGGTAGATTTACCAAGCAGCGGATGCTACCCCCGTACTTTCTGGCTCGCCGGAAATGTAAGTTAAGAAGCAGCGGTCATAAGACCGCTACTCCTTAACTCGTCCACCACCTCTGAGGCGGCGGACAGCAATCAGCCGATCGGATACGATCGGGTTGATTGACACCCCCTTTGCAGGGGTGGCATTGCAGAAGCATTTCATTAGAAATGCTTGTGCAATGATAAATGCCGACAGTGTATGCTGTCGGCATTTATCGATGTGCGGCAGACATGATCCACTAGAGCGGATCATGTCTGCCCGCACATTGATAAATCTACCCCTTGCTCTCTACTACTGATTGCTATCTTGGACTGCCATTTTGCGAACCTTAAGTGACCTTGCCCTGTATTCTGCTTGTAAACATTGTTGCCAAGCATTTACTTGGCTAGTTATCTTCAGGACTGATATGACCCCTTGGTGGAACTGACCTTTGCTTAGTCCTTAACCTGATTCTGACTGATTCCTGTGTATGACTTTGGTTTGGCTAACAACTAAGTAACAGAGGTAGAAAAGTTCACAGAGGTAGAAAAGTGGATCTCAAAAAACAAACTCTTCATAAACACTGACAAAACTGTCACAATGATCTTTGGAACGGTACCTAAATTACACAAACTACAAAATTCCCATCTACGCATCAAAACAAAATCAAATTGCACACTGACTGCAGTCTACTCTTTCAAATACTTGGGTATATTGTTAGACCCCAATTTATCTTTTGGCCTCCACATAGAAAAACTTGCATCTAAACTCTATCCAAAACTAGGTGCCCTGTACAGAATCAAATCCTGCCTCAGCCCTACAGTAAAGGAAAAGATTATACAGCAAATGCTGATGCCAATCATGGATTATGGGGATGTAGTATATGCACCTGCACCGCAAACTCACCTAAATAAACTTAATACACTGTATAACTCGTTCTGCCGCTTTGTGCTACACTGTAACTACAGGACCCACCATTGTGACATGCTAAAAGAACTAAACTGGCTGAAGCTGGAATCCAGACGCACCCTCCATCTTTCCAGCCTTGTTTTTAAGAGCTTTTCTTGGAAGCTCCCAACCTACCTGAGTAGAATGCTCTCTCCAGCTGTTCCCACCTCCTATAACCTCCGATCTAGTACCAGCACATTATTTAGTCTGACTCCATACAAAAAGAAAGCAGCTCAATCCTTCTTTTCCTACAGAGCACCACAATTATGGAACAACCTCCCCCAATCCTTTAAGAGATCCCTCTCTACATATCTCAAAACAGAATGCACCTGTCATGATTGATTATATATTTCCTACCTGCTCTATGTTAAATTTTGCATATATTATTTATTAATATTGTTTTTGTATTTTATTGTACCCTATTTTATCAATGCAATGTTTTGTGGACCCAGGACATTCTTGAAAACGAGAGAAATCTCAATGTATCCTTCCTGGTAAAATATTTTATAAATAAATAAAGTAACAAGTAATTACCATTATCTCATTAATTCTCTATACCAACTATATACTGCTATAATATATACTATGAGGGCTAACTATGTAAAGGGCAATAAGCCAGTAACTAGTAAATCACATGTTTCTCATTTCTATTATTCCTCTACAGAGATTGGCTCATGACCGTCAATGCATCGATCACTGGTTGGATTATGGGGGTTTCAAGCTTCTTACTGGGGATTACACTAAAGCCCAAGAATGTTTTCATGAGGCTGTGACACTAAACAGAGACCATACTCACAGGTACCTAATATGTTATACTATACATCACAGTAGAATTTTCTAATAAACTATTATAATATAGTTACATTTTAATCAAACTTAGACATGTTATTTATGCAATATCTTATAAATTTGTACAAGCAAAACAAAAATAATTTTCTTCTGGTTTGCCTGAAACAGCTGAGCACCCTCCTGGTATATAGTTATGGAGTGTCCAACCAATGCAAACAAGAGTATTCTTTTTTAACTTTTGATGGAAGGACTAGAGAGCAAACTTTAGAAACTGTTTAATCGATTAGTGACCAGACCATTTTTTCAATTTTCTTACCGTTTGGGACCAGGGCTATTTCTCTTGTAAAGGTGTATCCAGTCCACGGGTTCATCCATTACTTGTGGGATATTCTCCTTCCCAACAGGAAGCTGCAAGAGGACACCCACAGCAGAGCTGTCTATATAGCTCCTCCCCTAACTGCCACCCCCAGTCATTCTCTTGCAGCTCTCGACAAGAAAGGAAGTATCAAGAGAGATGTGGTGACTTAGTGTAGTTTTTACCTTCAATCAAAAGTTTGTTATTTTTAAAGGGTACCGGCGTTGTACTGTTTTTACTCTCAGGCAGAAATTGGCAGAAGACTTCTGCCTGGAGGTTTGATGATCTTAGCGGTTTGTAACTAAGGTCCATTGCTGTTCTCACACATAACTGAAGAGTATGGAAAGAAAACTTCAGTTGGGGGGACGGTCTGCAGATTGCCTGCTTTGAGGTATGTTCAGTATATTTTTTTCTAGAGAGATGATAAGGTCTAGAAAATGCTGACAGTGCCTGGTATATTTAAGGTAAGCCTGATACAGTGATTTAACAACTGGGATCATGCTTGCAAAAAGGGATAATATTCATGTTAAAACCTATATTACTTAGTGTAAAATCGTTTGCATGATTTATAAATAAAAACGTTTTTTCTCTGAGGGTGATAAATCTTTATTTGGGGCCTAATTTCCACATGGCTTGTTAGATTACTCCTAGGAGTACTTTTTTAAGGCCCTCTGACTTTGAGTGCATGGTGGGAGGGGCCTATTTTCGTTTTCAGTCTGAGACATCCATCTTCCTTGAAGGAGTCCTCTGGCTTATAGGACCTCTATAGAGGGTTTTTGTTCCTGCAAAAATCGTTTTTAAGGGCAGGTAGGAGCCACAGCAGGGCTGTGGCAGTGTGTTTGACTGTTTGTTAACAGGTTTTAAGTTTTTCTAATTCGTTTTTGGGCCTAAGGGGTTAATCATCCATTTGCAAGTGGGTGCAATGCTGCTTTAGTCCCTTATACACACTGTAAAAATTTCGTAGAGTTTACTATTTTTTTCACTGTTTTGCAGTTTATGTGGTAGTTTTTTTCTCTTAAAGGCACAGTACCGTTTTTTATTATTGCTTTTTTCACATTTATTAAAGTGTTTTCCAAGCTTGCTGGTCTCATTACTAGTCTGTTAAACATGTCTGACATAGAGGAAACTCCTTGTTCATTATGTTTAGAAGCCATTGTGGAACCCCCTCTTAGAATGTGTACCAAATGCACTGACCTTTCTATAAGTTATAAAGACCATATTATGGCTTTTAAAGATTTATCACCTGAGGTTTCTGAGACTGACAAAAGGGAGGTTATGCCATCTAGCTCTCCCCACGTGTCAGAACCTATAAATCCCGCTCAAGGGACGCCAAGTACATCTAGCGCGTCCAATGCGTTTACTTTACAAGACATGGCGGCAGTTATGAATCATACCCTCACTGAGGTATTGTCCAAACTGCCAGGGTTACAAGGAAAGCGAGACAGCTCTGGGGCTAGAACAAATACAGAGCTCTCTGACGCTTTAGTAGCTATGTCTGATATACCCTCACAATGTGCAGAAGTTGAAGCAGGAGAGCTTCTATCTGTGGGTGACTTCTCTGATTCAGGGAAGGCGTTGCTTCAGTCTGACTCTGAAATGACAGCATTTAAATTTAAGCTTGAACACCTCCGCGTGTTGCTCAGGGAGGTTTTAGCGACTCTGGATGACTGTGACACCATTGTAGTCCCAGAGAAATTGTGTAAAATGGACAAATACTTTGCAGTGCCTGTTTACACTTATGTTTTTCCAATCCCTAAGAGGTATCTGACAGAGGTCAGGTTGTCAAAACTTCTAACTTCCTGCCGTGATCTTTATTCCATTTCTCGTCCGTCAGTGGCTCAGTGTATGGAGGTAATCGGATTAATGGTAGCGGAAATGGACATTGTTCCGTTTGTCCACCTACATCTCAGACCACTGCAACTTTGCATGCTCAATCAGTGGAATGGGGATTACACAGATTTGTCCCCTCTACTAAATCTGAATCAAGAGACCAGGGATTCTCTTCTCTGGTGGCTATCTCGGGTCCATCTGTCCAAGGGAATGAGTTTCCGCAGGCCAGAATGGACTATAGTAACGACAGATGCCAGCCTTCTGGGCTGGGGTGCAGTCTGGAACTCCCTGAAGGCTCAGGGTTCGTGGACTCAGGAGGCCGCCCTCTTTCCGATAAACATTCTGGAACTAAGAGCGATATTCAATGCTCTTCAGGCTTGGCCTCAGCTAGCTGCGGTCAGGTTCATCAGATTTCAGTCGGACAACATCACAACTGTAGCCTATATCAACCATCAGGGGGGAACAAGGAGCCCCCTGGCATTGTTGGAGGTTTCAAAGATAATTCTATGGGCAGAGGTTCACTCTTGCCATCTCTCAGCTATCCATATCCCAGGAGTAGAGAACTGGGAGGCAGACTTTTCATCCGGGGGAGTGGGAGCTCCATCCGGAGGTATTTGCCCAGTTGATCCAACTTTGGGGCAAACCAGAACTGGATCTCATGGCGTCTCGTCAGAACGCCAAGCTTCCTTGTTACGGGTCCAGGTCCAGGGTTCCCAAGGCAGCGCTGATAGATGCTCTAGCAGCGCCCTGGTCCTTCAGCCTGGCTTATGTGTTTCTACCGTTTCCTCTGATCCCTCGTCTTATTGCCAAGATCAAGCAGGAGAGAGCTTCGGTGATCTTTATAGCCCCTGCGTGGCCACGCAGGACTTGGTATGCAGATCTGGTGGACATGTCATCCTTTCCACCATGGACTCTGCTGCTAAGGCAGGACCTTCTGCTTCAAGGTCCCTTCAAACATCCAAATCTAATTTCTCTACGTCGGACTGCTTGGAGATTGAACGCTTGATTCTATCAAAGCGTGGTTTTTCCGAATCGGTCATTGATATCTTATTTCAGGCTTGAAAGCCTGTCACCAGGAAAATCTATCATAAGATATGGTGTAAATATCTTCATTGGTGTGAATCCAAGGGTTACTCATGGAGTAAGGTCAGGATTCCTAGGATATTATCTTTTCTCCAAGAAGGATTGGAGAAGGGTTTGTCAGCTAGTTCCTTAAAGGGACAGATTTCTGCTCTGTCTATTCTTTTGTAGAAACGTCTGGCTGAGGTTCCAGACATTCAGGCGTTTTGTCAGGCTTTAGTTAGAATTAAGCCTGTGTTTAAACCTGTTGCTCCGCCATGGAGTTTAAATTTAGTTCTTAAAGTTCTTCAAGGGGCTCCGTTTGAACCTTTGCATTCCATAGATATTAAGCTTTTATCTTGGAAAGTTCTGTTTTTAGTAGCTATCTCCTCGGCTCGAAGAGTTTCAGAGTTATCTGCTTTACAATGTGATTCCCCTTATCTGATTTTCCATGTAGATAATGTAGTCTTACGTACCAAACCTGGGTTCTTCCTAAGGTTGTATCTAATAAGAATATCAATCAGGAGATTGTTGTTCCTTCACTATGTCCTAATCCTTCTTCAAAGAAGGAACGTCTATTACACAATCTTGATGTGGTTCGTGCTTTAAAGTTTTATTTACAAGCTACGAAGGATTTTCGTCAAACATCTGCTTTGTTTGTTTGTCTACTCTGGACAGAGGAGAGGCCAAAAGGCTTCGGCAACTTCTCTTTCTTTTTGGCTAAGAAGTATAATACGCTTAGCTTATGAGACTGCTGGCCAGCAGCCTCCTGAAAGAATTACAGCTCATTCTACTAGAGCAGTAGCTTCCACATCGGCTTTTAAACATGAGGCCTCTGTTGAACAGATTTGTAAGGCGGCGATTTGGTCTTCGCTTCATACCTTTTCTAAATTCTATAAATTTGATACTTTTGCTTCTTCGGAGGCTATTTTTGGGAGAAAGGTCTTACAGGCAGTGGTGCCTTCCGTATAAGTTCCTGCCTTGTCCCTCCCTTCATCCGTGTCCTAAAGCTTTGGTATTGGTATCCCACAAGTAATGGATGAACCCGTGGACTGGATACACCTTTACAAGAGAAAACAAAATTTATGCTTACCTGATAAATTTATTTCTCTTGTGGTGTATCCAGTCCACGGCCTGCCCTGTCATTTTAAGGCAGGTGTTTTTTTTATTTTTAAACTACAGTCACCACTGCACCCTATAGTTTCTCCTTTTTTTCTTGCCTGTCTTCGGTCGAATGACTGGGGGTGGCAGTTAGGGGAGGAGCTATATAGACAGCTCTGCTGTGGGTGTCCTCCTGCAGCTTCCTGTTGGGAAGGAGAATATCCCACAAGTAATGGATGAACCCGTGGACTGGATACACCACAAGAGAAATAAATTTATCATGTAAGCATAAATTTTGTATTTTACATTTCTGCTGTGTTTGTGTTTAGCTGTAATTTTCCTCTTACTCATTTACTGTACCCACACATATTACGTACAGTTTTTCTCGCAATTAAATGGACTTTCTAAAGATACTATTATTTTCATCATATATAATTTACTATTAAAAAAATTATAAAATTTGATGATAAAATGGAAAAAAACACACTTTTTCTAACTTTGACCCCCAAAATCTGTTACAAATCTGTTACACATCTGTTACACCAAAAAACACCCATACTTAATAGTTTCTAAATTTTGTCCTGAGTTTAGAAATACCCAATGTTTACATGTTCTTTGTTTTTTTTGCAAGTTAAAGGGCAATAAATACAAGTAGCACTTTGCTATTTCCAAACCATTTTTTTTTATTGTTTACATGTTCTTTGTTTTTTTTGCAAGTTAAAGGGCAATAAATACAAGTAGCACTTTGCTATTTCCAAACCATTTTTTTTTATTTTTAAATTAGCGGTAGTTACATTGTAACACTGATATCTGTCAGGAATCCCTGAATATCCCTTGACACATTAGGTTTCTCATTGAAATTATTTACAAACAGTTAGTGCAATTATGGCACAAATGGTTGAACAGCTTCTCTGGGATCCCCTTTGTTCAGAAATAGCAGACATATATGGCTTTGGCATTGCTTTCTGGTAATTTGAAGGCTGCTAAATGCCACTGCGCACCACACGTGTATTATGCCCAGCAGTGAAGGGGTTAATTAGGAAGCTTGTAGGGTTAAATTTAGCTTTAGTGTAGTGTAGTAGACAGCGCAAAGTATTGATCTAGACCCATTTTGGTATATTTTATGCCACCATTTCACCGCCAAATGCAATCAAATAAAAAAGAAAATTTATGATTACCTGATAAATTTATTTCTTTTTTGACACAATGAGTCCACGGATCATCTTAATTACTAATAGAATATTCACCTCCTGGTCAGCAGGAAGGCAGCAAAGAGCACCACAGCAAAGCTGTTAAATAGCTCCTCCCTTCCCTCCCACTCCAGTCATTCCACCAAAGTTAAGGAAAGAAAGGAAAAACCAAGGTGCAGAGGTGTCTGAAGTTTAAAATAGCCAACATCCTGTCTTACAAGAACAGGGCGGGCCGTGGACTCATCGTGTCAAAAAAGAAATACATTTATCAGGTAAGCATAAATTTTCTTTTCTTTTTTATGACACAATGAGTCCATGGATCATCTTAAATACTAATGGAATTCAATACCCAAGCTAGAGTACACAGATGATGCGGGAGGGACAAGATAGGGAACCTAAACGGAAGGCACCACTGCTTGAAGAACCTTTCTCCCAAAAGCGGCCTCAGCCGAGGCAAAAGTGTCAAATTTGTAGAATTTTGAAAAAGTATGAAGAGAGGACCAAGTTGCAGCCTTGCAAATCTGTTCCACAGAAGCCTCATTTTTGAATGCCCATGCGGAAGAAACAGCCCTTGTGGAAAGCGCAGTAACTCTCTCAGGAAGCTGCTGTCCAGCAGTCTCATATGCAAAACTTATGATACTCTTCAGCCAAAAAGAAAGAGAAGTTGACGTAGCTTTCTGTCCCTTACGTTTTCCTGAGAAAATCACAAATAAGGAAGACGACTGACGAAAGTCCTTAGTCGCCTGCAGGTAAAACTTTAAAGTCCGGACCACGTCCAAATTGTGCAGAAGTCTTCCATCTGAGAATAAGGATTAGAACACAAGGAAGGAACAACAATCTCCTGATTAATGTTCCGATCAGAAACAACTTTAGGAAGGAATCCTAATTTGGTACGTAAAACTACCTTATCTGAAAGGAAAATAAAATAAGGAGAATCATACTGTAATGCTGAGAGCTCGGACACTCTCTGAGCGGAAGAAATAGCAACAAGAAATAAAACTTTCCAAGATAACAACTTACTCAAACAGAGCCCCTTGAAGAACTTTGAGAACTAAATTAAGACTCCATGGAGGAGTAACTGGTTTGAATACAGGCCTGACAAAAAGCTTGTACATCTGGGACATCCGCCAGACGTTTGTGTAATAAAATAGATAAAGCCGAGATTTGACCCTTAAGGGAAGTTGTCGATACTCTCTTCTCCAAACCCTGTTGGAGAAAAGACAAAATTCTAGGAATCCTAACTCTACTCCATGAGTAGCCCTTGGATTCACACCAATAGAGATATTTACGCCAAATTTTATGATAAATTCTTCTAGTTACAGGCTTATGAGCCTGAATCATGGTCTCTATGACCGAGTCAGAAAAGCCCCGCTTGGATAAAATTAAGCGTTCAATCTCCAAGCAGTCAGCTTCAGAGAAACTAGATTTGGGTGAAGAAAGGGCCCCTGAATCAGAAGGTCCTTCCTCAACGGAAGTCTCCAAGGTGGCAGAGATGCCATTTCCACCAGATCTGCATACCAAATCCTGCGAGGCCAGGCCGGTGCTATGAGGATCACCGAGGCCCTCTCCTGTTTGATTCAAGCAATTACCCAAGGAAGAAGAGCAAACTGAGGAAATAGGTATGCTAGACTGAAGGTCCAAGGGACCGCCAGAGCATCTATCAGTTCCGCCTGTGGGTCCTTGGACCTCGACCCTTATCTCGGGAGTTTGGCATTCTGTCGGGATGGCATGAGATCCAAATCCGGCTGACCCCACTTGAGAATCAAGCTGGAGAACACTTTCGGATGGAGTTCCCACTCCTCCGGATGAAAGGTCTGCCTGCTTAAGAAATCCGCCTCCCAGTTGTCCACCCCTGGGATGTGGCTCACCATTTTGGTTACTTCGGTCATCGCTAAGGAACTCCTCGTTCCTCCCAGATGATTATGTAAGCCACAGAAGTTATGTTGTCCGACTGGAACCGGATAAACCGGACCGTGGCTAACTGGGGCCAGGCCAGAAGAGCATTGAAAATCGCTCTCAGTTCTAGAATGTTTATAGGAAGAACAGACCGAGTCCAAGCTCCCTGAGCCTTTAGAGAGCCCCAGACTGCTCCCCACCCTAGAAGGCTGGGGTCTGTTGTCACAATCACCCAAGATGGTCTGCGAAAGCAGGTTCCCTGGGAGAGATGCTCTTGAGTCAACCACCATTGGAGAGAATCCCTTGTCTCCTGCCCCACTAGTATTCGAGGAGACAAGTCTGCATAATCTCCGTTCCATTGCCTGAGCATACTTAACTGCAGATGTCTGAGATGGAACCGAGCAAACGGGATGATGTCCATTGCCTCCACCATCAGCCCGATTAACTCCATGCACTGAGCCACTGACGACCGAGGAGTGGACTGAAGGACTCGGCAAGTATCGATAATCTTTGAGTTCCTGACTTCTGTCAGAAAAATCTTCATAGACAGGGAGTCTATTATGGTTCCTAAGAAAGTTACCCTTGTATTTGGGACTAAGGAACTCTTTTCCAAATTTACCTTCCACCCGTGAGATTGTAGGAAGGACAACACCAAGTCCGTGTTGGATCTTGCTAGTTGAAAGGATGGCACCTGGACTAGGATGTCGTCCAGATAGGGTGCCACTGCAATGCCCCGTGATCGAAGCACCACCAACAGAGATCCCAGAACCTTTGTGAAAATTCTGGGAGCTGTGGCAAGACTGAAAGGAAGAGCCACGAACTGGAAGTGTCTGTCCAGAAAGGCAAACCTTAGAAACTTGTGATGATCCCTGTGAATGGGAACATGTAGATACGCATCCTTTAAATCCACTGTTGTCATAAATTGTCCCTCTTGAATCAAGGGAAGAATGGAACGAATAGTTTCCATCTTGAAGGACGGTACCCTGAGAAATTTGTTTAGACTCTTGAGGTCTAAAATTGGTCAGAAGGTTCCCTCCTTTTTGGGAACCACAAACAGATTGGAATAAAACCCCAGACCCTGTTCCTGTACTGGAACGGGAACAATCACTCCCAGGGCGGAGAGGTCTCCTACACAGTGTAAGAACGCCTCTCTCTTTGTCAGGTCTGCAGATAATCTTGAAAGTAGAAACCTGCCTCTGGGAGGAAAACTTTTGAACTCCAATTTGTATCCCTGAGACACTATTTCTATTGCCCAGGGATCCTGAACATCCCGAACCCAAGCCTGAGCGAAGAAGGAAAGTCTGCCCCCTACCAGATTAGGTCCCGGATCGGGGGCATGCCCTTCATGCTGTCTTGGATTTAATAGCAGGCTTCTTGGATTGTTTTCCCTTATTCCAAGACTGGTTGGGTCTCCATGCAGGCTTAGATTGTTCCTGCTTAGAGGAGGAAGGGGAAGAATTTCCCATGAAATTTCGAAAGGAACCAAAATTACTCTGTCGTCCTTTTTGTTTGTTTCTCTTAACTTGAGGGAGCAGATGACCCTTACCTCCCGTGATATCAGAGATAATTTCCGTCGGGCCACGTCCAAACAAGGTCTTCCTCTTGTAAGGAATCGCTAGAAGCTTAGACTTAGATGATACATCCGCAGACCAAGGCTTTAACCATAAGACTCTGCGAGCAACAATAGAGAAACCCTAAACCTTAGTTCCCAGTTTGATAACTTGAAGGGAAGCGTCCGTAATAAAGGCATTAGCTAGTTTAAGAGCCTTTATCCTATCTTGGATCTCATCCAAAGACGATTCTGTCCTGAGGGCCTCAGACAGAGCATCAAACCAATACGCTGTGCGCACTAGTGACGGTGGCAATGCACACAGCTGGTTGCCATTGCAGACCCTGGTGTACATACTGTATATCTTCTTGAGTAAACCCTCTAACTTTTTATCCATAGGATCTTTGAAGGCAAAGCTATCCTCTATGGGAATAGTTGTTCTCTTAGCTAAGGTGGAAACGGCCCCTTCCACCTTAGGTACTGTTTGCCAAGCCTCTTTGATAGAGTCGGCTATGGGAAACATCTTCTTAAAAATAGGAGAGGGAGAAAAAGGTATATCTGGTCTCTCCCACTCCTTAGCATTGATCTCAGAAGCTTGTTGAGGAACTGGAAATAAGTCTGTGTAGGAAGGGATCTCAAAATATCTGTCCAGTTTACTAGACTTCTTAGGGACAACCACAACTGTGGAGTCACTGTCGTCCAAGGTAACTAAAACCTCCCGGAGTAACAGATGAAGTTGTTCTAGTTTAAACCTAAAATATAACATCTCCGAGTCCGTCAGAGGCAATAAACTCTCTGAATCTGAAATTTCCCCTTTCAGATGCTACGGCAGTACCCTCCTCTTCAGGTCTTTGGGAGGATACCTTGCTTACTGAATGTCTGGCTTTCCTCTTACATTTGCCCTGCAACATTGGAACAGCAGACAAAGCATCAGAAATAGTAGAAGACATGAGAGAAGCTATGTCTTTTAAAGTAACCCCAGAAGGGACTATAGCGGAAGCGCAGGGCACTGCTTGTGAAGGCGGTAAAATTTGGGACGTTTGGGGAGAAAGCTGCGGCATATATTGACCCTCATCATTAGACTCTTGGACAACATCCGTCTTAGAGGAGATTGGCTCAGAAAAAATCTTTTCCCTATAATTCAAAGTCCTCTCAATACATGAGGGACAAAAAGGGATTGGTGGTTCCACATTGGCGTCAAAACATAAGGAGCAAGTGACTTCTTGCAAGTCCCACTGGTCCATGCTTGTTCACAATTGGCCAAATAGCAAATAAATTTTTTTACATTTATCTGCAAATATTAAATAGAAAAACTGTTACTGTCTCTTTAAAATCAAAACGGTTCCTTTTTTACTGCAAACCATTCAGCTTAGCAAACTACGTTTAAGTAAAATGGTACACCTCTGCACCTCAGCAACTCCGCTGAGGTGCTCCTACCTGACTGAAGATCAGACAATTTCCCAGACGATCCGTTTAGCGCTGCTGAAAAGGAAATACCGCTCCTATACTAGAAACGCATGCTCTGCTTCACCATGAGTCTCTAGAACAGACCGGACAAATCCTTTCTAATGTCGGTCCCTCAGAACTGAAGCGCAACTATAGTGGCGCGCAAACAGGAAGATACGCCCATCGTGGGCATTAACCTATGCCGAAACTACCTGCTCGTCATATACAGTAAAAAATATGTAACCACCAGAGCCATAACAACAGCCTTACTCCAGCCCCAGTGCCTGCCAAGTAACACTGCCAAAAATACTCTCCACCCCAGGAAAGATTGTAATGTCCCTAACATAAAGAGCCACCTTCCCTTTCAGTGCCCCTTATGTTCAGAGTGTGCTCACTTTTTTCTGAGTCTCCTTACTGTTTCAATGTACCCCAGAAAATTAAAGTAGCACTTACCTTAGCTTCTGCCTGGCAGCAAGGCAGCTCTCAGGCTTGAGAGGTCCTCTCCCTCACATCAACCTGAGGAGAATAAAATGCTGAGTAAATGTTTACCTCAGACTGAAGGATGTAGGGCAGCATGAAAACATGAGTGGTGCAGTGAGAATTATGTCCCACAAGTTCCCATTGCTCTAAAGCAACCAATGCTCTACTGAAGAGACTGATATGGAATACGGTTACAACCTAGGACAAAGCAGCACAATCCTGTACCACTTTAAAAATAATAAACTCTTGATTGAAGAATTCTAACTAACACCTCACTTTACCACTTCCTATCACTAACGTATGCAAAGAGAATGACTGGAGTGGTAGGGAAAGGAGGAGCTATTTAACAGCTTTGCTGTGGTGCTCTTTGCCACCTCCTGCTGACCAGGAGGTGAATATCCCATTAGTAATTAAGATGATCCGTGGACTCATCGTGTCATAAAAAAGAAAACGAAAACGTTCACTTTCTCCTACATAGGTGTGTCCGGTCCACGGCTTCATCCTTACTTGTGGGAATATTCTCTTCCCTAACAGGAAATGGCAAAGAGGCACACAGCAAAAGCTGTCCATATAGCCCCTCCTCTGGCCCCGCCCTCCAGTCATTCTCTTTGCCGCTCTGAACAAGTAGCATCTCCACGGGGATGGTAAAGAGTTTGTGGTGTTTAGTTGTAGTTTCTCTTTCTTCTATCAAGAGTTTGTTATTTTAAAATAGTGCCGGTTTGTACTATTTACTCTACAACAGAAAGTGATGAAGATTTCTGTTAAAGAGGAATATGATTTTAGCACAAGTAACTAGAATCCATTGCTGTTACCACGCAGGACTGTTGAGACCAGAGAACTTCAGTTGGGGGTAACAGTTTGCAGACTCATCTGCTCCAGGTATGAACAGTCTCTTTTCTAACAACACAGGGTAATGCTAGAAGACTGTCAGTTTTTCCCTCAGGGGACCGGTAAGCCATTTTCTTAGACTGTGTAACAGATTATAGGCTTATTTGTTGGGCTTTATACTGGTAGACACTGTTGTGGGCCAAATCGATTGACTTATATCACATTTTTATGGCACTTCAAATGTTTTGTGAACAATAAATACACTTTGGGAACGTTTTAATTATTCCTGGCATTAGTTAGACGCCTAATCTAGTCAGGAAGGCCCCTTCACTCTAGTATGCAGAGGGAGGAGGCCTCATTTTCGCGCCTCAGTTGCGCAGTTAATATCAAAGGCAGTGCATGCAGCTTCATGTGAAAGGGTCCTGTGGATAAGAAACAGACTCCGGAAGGCTTATTTCTGTGGTGAATAACCCCTAAGAAAGGTAAAAGCTACAGCAAAGGCTGTAGCAGGGACTGTAGTGTGTAAAACCGGTTAAATTGAACAATTAGCTCCGGTTTGCTTATTTAAGGGTCTAGAGACTTCATTTTTTGTGTGCAATACTTTCAAAGCATTAAGACACTGGGGTGTAAATTTCATAAAGATCGGATATTGCCTTCATAGTTTTTTGAACATTCAGAAATAAAGTGTGTCATTTTATTATTTAAAGAGACAGTAACGGTTTTGTTTAAAATAGTTTTTATTGCATTAATAGCCTGCCTAAATCTGCCTAAAACATGTCTGTGCCATCAGATAGCTTATGTTCTGTGTGTATAGAGGCCAAGGTGGTCCCCCCTTTAAGTGTATGTGATAATTGTGCCATGGCGTCCAAACAAAGTAAGGACAATTCTGTCACATTTAATAAAATTGCCCAAGATGATTCTTCTAATGAAGGTAGTGGGGATAGTTCTACATCCTCTCCTTCTGTGTCTACACCAGTTATGCCCGCGCAGGCGATACCTAGTACATCTAGCGCGCCAATGCTTGTTACTATGCAGCAATTAACAGCAGTAGTGGATAATTCTATAGCAAATCTTTTATCCAAACTGCCAGCATTTCAGAGAAAGCGTGATTGTTCAGTTTTAAATACAGAAAAGGATGAACAAGTAGACGCTGACGATACATTATCTATTTTACCCTCACATCAATCGGAATTGGCTGTGAGGGAGGGGCTGTCTGAGGGAGAAATTTCTGACTCAGGAAAAATTTCTCAACATGCAGAACCTGATATAGTAGCATTTAAATTTAAGCTAGAACATCTCCGCGCCCTGCTTAAGGAGGTACTAGCTACTCTGGATGATTGTGATTCTTTGGTAATCCCAGAGAAGTTGTGCAAATTGGACAAATTCTTAGAGGTCCCTGTGCACGCTGATGCCTTTCCGATACCCAAGAGGGTAGCGGACATAGTGAATAAGGAGTGGGAGAAGCCGGGTATACCGCTTGCCCCACCTCCTATATTTAAGAAAATGTTCCCCATTGTAGACCCCAGAAGGGACGCATGGCAGACGGTCCCTAAGGTTGAGGGGGCAGTTTCAACGTTAGCAAAGCGCACAACTATTCCTATAGAGGACAGTTGCGCTTTCAAAGATCCTATGGATAAAAAATTGGAAGGATTGCTTAAAAAGATTTTTGTTCAGCAAGGTTTCCTTCTTCAACCAATTGCGTGCATTATTACTGTCACCTCAGCGGCGTCTTTTTGGTTCAAGGAATTAGAAAGCTCGCTCCAGAAGGAGACTTCATATGATGAAGTCATGGACAGAATTCACGCACTTAAGTTAGCTAATTCCTTTATATTGGATGCCGCTTTTCAAATAACGAAATTAGCGGCGAAAAACTCAGGTTTTGCTATAGTGGCGCGCAGGGCGCTTTGGCTAAAATCATGGTCGGCAGATGTGTCGTCCAAGACTAAATTACTTAATATTCCTTTCAAAGGTAAGACCCTTTTTGGGCCGGAATTGAAGGAGATTATTTCATACATCACTGGGGGAAAGGGCCATGCCCTCCCACAAGATAGACCTTTCAAGGCTAAGAACAAGTCTAATTTTCGTTCCTTTCGCAATTTCAGGAACGGACCAGCTTCTAACTCTGCAGCCTCTAGACAAGAGGGCAATGCTGCCCAGCCCAAACCTGCATGGAAACCTGTGCAAGGCTGGAACAAGGGTAAACAGAACAAGAAGCCTGCTGCTACTACCAAGACAGCATGAAGGGGTAGCCCCCGATCCGGGACCGGATCTAGTAGGGGGCAGATTATCTCTCTTTGCTCAGGCTTGGGCAAGAGATGTTCCGGATCCCTGGGCACTAGAAATAGTCTCCCAGGGATATCTTCTAGAGTTCAAGGAACTTCCTCCAAGGGGAAGGTTCCACGTGTCTCGCTTATCTTTAGACCAGATAAAGAGGCATTCTTACATTGCGTAGGAGACCTATTAAAGATGGGAGTGATATACCCAGTTCCAACAGCGGAACAAGGTCTGGGTTTTTACTCAAACCTGTTTGTAGTTCCAAAAAAAGAGGGATCTTTCAGGCCAATTCTGGATTTAAAAATACTAAACAAATTCCTCAGAGTTCCATCGTTCAAGATGGAAACCATTCGGACGATCTTACCAACAATCCAGGAGGGTCAATATGACTACCGTGGACTTAAAGGATGCGTACCTGCATATTCCTATCCACAAAGATCACCATCAGTTCCTAAGGTTCGCCTTTTTGGACAAACATTACCAGTTCGTGGCTCTTTTATTCGGTTTAGCCACTGCTCCCAGATTTTTCACAAAGGTACTAGGGTCCCTTCTAGCGGTTCTAAGGCCGAGGGGCATTGCTGTAGCACCTTACCTAGACGACATTCTAATCCAAGCGTCGTCCCTTTCCAAAGCAAGGGCTCATACAGACATTGTTTTAGCCTTTCTAAGATCTCACGGGTGGAAGGTGAACATAGAAAAGGGTTCCCTTTCTGGGAACGATATTAGATTCTGTGGAAATGAAGATTTTTCTGACAGAGGTCAGAAAGTTAAAACTTCTAAAAGCTTGTCGAGTTCTTCATTCTATTCCTCAGCCTTCCATAGCTCAGTGCATGGAAGTTATAGGACTAATGGTTGCAGCAATGGACGTGGTTCCTTTTGCTCGAATTCATTTAAGTCCACAAGGGTTCCCTTTCTGGGAACGATATTAGATTCTGTGGAAATGAAGATTTTTCTGACAGAGGTCAGAAAGTTAAAACTTCTAAAAGCTTGTCGAGTTCTTCATTCTATTCCTCAGCCTTCCATAGCTCAGTGCATGGAAGTTATAGGACTAATGGTTGCAGCAATGGACGTGGTTCCTTTTGCTCGAATTCATTTAAGACCATTGCAGCTGTGCATGCTCAAACAGTGGAATGGGGATTATGCCGACTTGTCTCCCCAAATTCAAGTAGACCAGGTAACCAGAGACTCACTTCTCTGGTGGTTGACTCAAGATCACCTGTCTCAGGGAATGAGTTTCCGCAGACCGGAGTGGGTCATTGTCACGACCGATGCCAGCCTCTTGGGCTGGGGCGCGGTCTGGGACTCTCTGAAAGCTCAGGGTCTATGGTCTCGGGAAGAGTCTCTTCTCCCGATAAACATTTTGGAACTGAGAGTGATATTCAATGCGCTCCTGGCTTGGCCTCAACTAGCGAAGGCCAGGTTCATAAGATTTCAGTCGGACAACATGACGACTGTAGTGTACATCAATCATCAGGGGGGAACAAAGAGTTCCTTGGCGATGAGAGAGGTATCCAAGATCATCAAATGGGCGGAGGATCACTCCTGCTATCTATCTGCAATTCACATCCCAGGAGTAGACAACTGGGAGGCGGATTTTCTGAGTCGTCAGACTTTCCATCCGGGGGAGTGTGAACTTCACCCAGAGGTCTTTGCCCAGTTAACTCAACTATGGGGCACTCCAGATGTGGAACTGATGGCGTCCCGTCAGAACTCCAAGGTTCCTCGGTACGGGTCCAGATCCAGGGATCCCAAGGCGACACTAGTGGATGCATTGGTGGCGCCTTGGTCGTTCAATCTAGCTTATGTGTTTCCACCGTTCCCTCTCCTTCCCAGGCTAGTAGCCAGGATCAAACAGGAGAAGGCTTCTGTGATTCTAATAGCTCCTGCATGGCCACGCAGGACTTGGTATGCAGACCTGGTGAATATGTCATCGGCTCCACCATGGAAGCTACCTTTGAGGCAGGACCTTCTAGTACAAGGTCCATTCAAACATCCAAATCTAGTTTCTCTGCAACTGACTGCTTGGAAATTGAACGCTTGATTCTATCTAAGCGTGGGTTTTCGGAATCTGTTATAGATACTCTGGTTCAGGCCAGAAAACCGGTGACTAGGAAAATTTACCATAAGATATGGAAAAAATATATCTGTTGGTGCGAAACCAAGGGTTACTCATGGAGTAAAATTAGGATTCCTAGGATACTCTCCTTTCTCCAAGAAGGTTTGGATAAAGGTTTGTCAGCTAGTTCTCTAAAAGGACAGATATCTGCTCTGTCTGTCTTGTTGCACAAACGTCTGGCAGCCGTGCCAGATGTACAAGCGTTTGTACAGGCGTTAGTTAGAATCAAGCCTGTCTACAGACCTATGACTCCTCCATGGAGTCTAAACTTAGTTCTTTCAGTTCTTCAAGGGGTTCCGTTTGAACCTTTGCATTCCATAGATATTAAGTTACTATCTTGGAAAGTTCTATTTTTGGTTGCTATTTCTTCTGCTAGAAGAGTTTCTGAATTATCTGATTTGCAGTGTACTCCACCCTATCTGGGATTTCATACGGATAAGGTAGTTTTACGTACCAAGCCTGGTTTTCTTCCAAAGGTGGTTTCCAACAGGAATATTAACCAAGAAATAGTTGTTCCTTCTCTGTGTCCGAATCCAGTTTCGAAGAAGGAACGTTTGTTACACAACCTAGATGTGGTCCGTGCTTTAAAATTCTATTTAGAAGCAACAAAGGATTTCAGACAGACATCATCCTTGTTTGTCGTTTATTCTGGTAAGAGGAGAGGGCAGAAAGCTACTGCTACCTCTCTTTCCTTTTGGCTGAAAAGCATCATCCGATTGGCTTATGAGACTGCCGGCCGGCAGCCTCCTGAACGAATTACAGCTCACTCTACTAGGGCTGTGGCTTCCACATGGGCCTTCAAGAACGAGGCTTCTGTTGATCAGATCTGTAAGGCAGCGACTTGGTCTTCACTGCACACTTTTACAAAATTTTACAAATTCGATACTTTTGCTTCTTCGGAGGCTGTTTTTGGGAGAAAGGTTTTGCAAGCCGTGGTGCCTTCCGTTTAGGTTGCCTGACTTGTTCCCTCCCTTCATCCGTGTCCTAAAGCTTTGGTATTGGTTCCCACAAGTAAGGATGAAGCCGTGGACCGGACACACCTATGTAGGAGAAAACAGAATTTATATCTTACCTGATAAATTCCTTTCTCCTACGGTGTGTCCGGTCCACGGCCCGCCCTGGCTTTTTGTCAGGCTTAAATTTTTTTTATCTCTATACACTACAGTCACCACGGCACCCTATAGTTTCTCCTTTTTCTCCTAACCGTCGGTCGAATGACTGGAGGGCGTGGCCAGAGGAGGGGCTATATGGACAGCTTTTGCTGTGTGCCTCTTTGCCATTTCCTGTTAGGGAAGAGAATATTCCCACAAGTAAGGATGAAGCCGTGGACCGGACACACCGTAGGAGAAAGGAATTTATCAGGTAAGATATAAATTCTGTTTTTTCACAAACTTTAGGTTTCTAATTAAAATTATTTACAAACAGCTTGTGCAATTATGGCAAAATGGTTGTAAATGCTTCTCTGGGATCCCCTTTGTTCAGAAATATCAGACATATATGGCTTTGGCATTGCTTTTTGGTAATTAGAAGGCCGCTAAATGCTGCTGCGCACCACACTTGTATTATGCCCAGCAGTGAAGGGGTTAATGCGGTAGCTTGTAGGGTTTATTTTAGCTTTGATCCCTGATCCCTCCCTGACCCCCCTCAAACAGCTCTCTTCCCTCCCCCACCTCACAATTGTCACTGCCATCTTAGGTACTGGCAGAAAGTCTGCCAGCACTAAAATAAAAGGCATTTTCTTTCATGTAAGTGGCAAGAGTCCATGAGCTAGTGACATATGGGATATACATTCCTACCAGGAGGGGGCAAAGTTTCCCAAACCTCAAAATACCTATAAATACACCTCCCACCTCACTCATAATTCAGTTTTACAAACTTTGCCTTAGTTGGAGGATGGAGGTTGGAGTCGTGCTTGATTTTCTTCTGTGAAAGCCGCTTCTAAGCATTTTTTAAAACCCAATTCCTCTCAAAGTACAGTGTTTGTCTGAGAGATGTGAAGGGAGTATTGCCTGATGATGCCATGTTTTCACCTATGGGAAATCTATTCTAAGGCTCTGTAAATTCGATTGTGGGGATTCATCTGCCACCTCCCTTTACAGATCGACATTATACTCCTTTACCATTACCTCTGCTGATATGTTTCAGTACTGGTTTGGCTGTCTGCTATATGTGGATGGGTGTCTTCAGGTAAGTATATATTATTTTTTTAAGACACTCTCAGCTATGTTTGGCACTTTATTTTTTAAAGTTTTAATATATATTGCATATATTTGCCATGAGTCAGGTCTATGTTTATTTCCCTTTGCAGTCTAACAGTTTCAGCATGGAAATTATGATTTTGGGAGTAATTTAGTAATTTTATTCTTACCTTGGGTTCCAGCTAGTTGTAACTTCGGACTTCTTTTTTCAAATTTTCGTGGGCAAATTAGGCTCGCGATGACGCAAAATGCTTCTATTTATTGCGTCATTCTTGGCATGAATATTTTTGGCGCGAAGGTTGGGTTTGTTGTGACGCGAGTCACGTAATTTCTTGCATCTTTGGTGACGCAAATTTTATTGGCGTGAAGTCGCGCTTGTTATGACGCGAATCATGTCATTTCTTGTCAACTTTGGCGCCAAAAGTTTTTTTCTCTGCATTTGCGTCATCTTTGTTTGTGTCATTATTGGTGCAAAACAAATTGTTTTATTAAGTCTCTCCCTCTTTTGCTCTCTGTTCTCATTTGTTTACAGAGGGCTATGATGTTTGCTTTTTGCTTTTATTTTCATTTAAGCTTTTTAGCATAAGCATTTTCCCTTCCTGAAACTGCTCTTTTGAGGAAATTGAATATTTTGTTTAAATGTTTTTTTTTTTTTTTTTTTACATTTTGCAAGATGTCTCAAACTGATCCTGCCTCTGATGTTAATGTAGAAACTATTCTGCCTGTACACAATTTCTACCAAAGCTAAGTGTGTATATTGTTTAATTAGCTGATTTTATTTATTCAGCTCAAATATATGTGGCACTTGTTATGTTTTAGTATTCATACAGGGAGTTCAGAATTATTAGGCAAGTTGTATTTTTGAGGATTAATTTTATTATTGAACAACAACCATGTTCTCAATCAACCCAAAAAACTCATTAAAATCAAAGCTTAATATTTTTGGAAGTAGTTTTTAGTTTGTTTTTAGTTTTAGCTATTTTAGGGGGATATCTGTGTGTGCAGGTGACTATTACTGTGCATAATTATTAGGCAACTTAACAAAAAACAAATATACAGGGAGTGCAGAATTATTAGGCAAATGAGTATTTTGACCACATCATCCTCTTTATGCATGTTGTCTTACTCCAAGCTGTATAGGCTCGAAAGCCTACTACCAATTAAGCATATTAGGTGATGTGCATCTCTGTAATGAGAAGGGGTGTGGTCTAATAACATCAACACCCTATATCAGGTGTGCATAATTATTAGGCAACTTCCTTTCCTTTGGCAAAATGGGTCAAAAGAAGGACTTGACAGGCTCAGAAAAGTCAAAAATAGTGAGATATCTTGCAGAGGGATGCAGCACTCTTAAAATTGCAAAGCTTCTGAAGCGCGATCATCGAACAATCAAGCGTTTCATTCAAAATAGTCAACAGGGTAACAAGAAGCGTGTGGAAAAACCAAGGCGCAAAATAACTGCCCATGAACTGAGAAAAGTCAAGCGTGCAGCTGCCAAGATGCCACTTGCCACCAGTTTGGCCATATTTCAGAGCTGCAACATCATGTGCCCAAAAGCACAAGGTGTGCAATACTCAGAGACATGGCCAAGGTAAGAAAGGCTGAAAGACGACAACCACTGAACAAGACACACAAGCTGAAACGTCAAGACTGGGCCAAGAAATATCTCAAGACTGATTTTTCTAAGGTTTTATGGACTGATGAAATGAGAGTGAGTCTTGATGGGCCAGATGGATGGGCCCGTGGCTGGATTGGTAAAGGGCAGAGAGCTCCAGTCCGACTCAGACGCCAGCAAGGTGGAGGTGGAGTACTGGTTTGGGCTGGTATCATCAAAGATGAGCTTGTGGGGCCTTTTCGGGTTGAGGATGGAGTCAAGCTCAACTCCCAGTCCTACTGCCAGTTTCTGGAAGACACCTTCTTCAAGCAGTGGTACAGGAAGAAGTCTGCATCCTTCAAGAAAAACATGATTTTCATGCAGGACAATGCTCCATCACACGCGTCCAAGTACTCCACAGCGTGGCTGGCAAGAAAGGGTATAAAAGAAGAAAATCTAATGACATGGCCTCCTTGTTCACCTGATCTGAACCCCATTGAGAACCTGTGGTCCATCATCAAATGTGAGATTTACAAGGAGGGAAAACAGTACACCTCTCTGAACAGTGTCTGGGAGGCTGTGGTTGCTGCTGCACGCAATGTTGATGGTGAACAGATCAAAACACTGACAGAATTCATGGATGGCAGGCTTTTGAGTGTCCTTGCAAAGAAAGGTGGCTATATTGGTCACTGATTTGTTTTTGTTTTGTTTTTGAATGTCAGAAATGTATATTTGTGAATGTTGAGATGTTATATTAGTTTCACTGGTAAAAATAAATAATTGAAATGGGTATATATTTGTTTTTTGTTAAGTTGCCTAATAATTATGCACAGTAATAGTCACCTGCACACACAGTAATCCCCCTAAAATAGCTAAAACTAAAAACAAACTAAAAACTACTTCCAAAAATATTCAGCTTTGATATTAATGAGTTTTTTGGGTTCATTGAGAACATGGTTGTTGTTCAATAATAAAATTAATCCTCAAAAATACAACTTGCCTAATAATTCTGCACTCCCTGTATACCCATTTCAATTATTTATTTTTACCAGTGAAACCAATATAACATCTCAACATTCACAAATATACATTTCTGACATTCAAAAACAAAACAAAAACAAATCAGTGACCAATATAGCCACCTTTCTTTGCAAGGACACTCAAAAGCCTGCCATCCATGGATTCTGTCAGTGTTTTGATCTGTTCACCATCAACATTGAGTGCAGCAGCAACCACAGCCTCCCAGACACTGTTCAGAGAGGTGTACTGTTTTCCCTCCTTGTAAATCTCACATTTGATGATGGACCACAGGTTCTCAATGGGGTTCAGATCAGGTGAACAAGGAGGCCATGTCATTAGATTTCCTTCTTTTATACCCTTTTTTGCCAGCCACGCTGTGGAGTACTTGGACGCGTGTGATGGAGCATTGTCCTGCATGAAAATCATGTTTTTCTTGAAGGATGCAGACTTCTTCCTGTACCACTGCTTGAAGAAGGTGTCTTCCAGAAACTGGCAGTAGGACTGGGAGTTGAGCTTGACTCCATCCTCAACCCGAAAAGGCCCCACAAGCTCATCTTTGATGATACCAGCCCAAACCAGTACTCCACCTCCACCTTGCTGGCGTCTGAGTTGGACTGGAGCTCTCTGCCCTTTACCAATCCAGCCACGGGCCCATCCATCTGGCCCATCAAGACTCACTCTCATTTCATCAGTCCATAAAACCTTAGAAAAATCAGTCTTGAGATATTTCTTGGCCCAGTCTTGACGTTTCAGCTTGTGTGTCTTGTTCAGTGGTGGTCGTCTTTCAGCCTTACTTACCTTGGCCATGTCTCTGCGTATTGCACACCTTGTGCTTTTGGGCACTCCAGTGATGTTGCAGCTCTGAAATATGGCCAAACTGGTGGCAAGTGGCATCTTGGCAGCTGCACGCTTGACTTTGCTCAGTTCATGGGCAGTTATTTTGCGCCTTGGTTTTTCCACACGCTTCTTGCGACCCTGTTGACTATTTTGAATGAAACGCTTGATTGTTCCATGATCACGCTTCAGAAGCTTTGCAATTTTAAGAGTGCTGCATCCCTCTGCAAGATATCTCACTATTTTTGACTTTTCTGAGCCTGTCAAGTCCTTCTTTTGACCCATTTTGCCAAAGGAAAGGAAGTTGCCTAATAATTATGCACACCTGATATAGGGTGTTGATGTCATTAGACCACACCCCTTCTCATTACAGAGATGCACATCACCTAATATGCTTAATTGGTAGTAGGCTTTCGAGCCTATACAGCTTGGAGTAAGACAACATGCATAAAGAGGATGATGTGGTCAAAATACTCATTTGCCTAATAATTCTGCACTCCCTGTACTGATAATGTTTCTATAGTACATATACATCTACTGTTTTACCTTCACAGTCTAATGTACATAATATTACTGTTGATATAAAGTATTATATTGGAAAAGAAATAGAGAAGGCTATGACTGCTATTCCGCCTTCAAATTAATGTAAGCGATCTCTCCTAACTTCTCATAAACCTATGAAGTTTGTATTGATCGACAGCATACTGTAATATTTCTGCTGATGGGGTTTTCTCTGAATCAGAGGATCCTATTTCAGAGACTGATTTTGATAAATCAAACATTCTATTGAATTTATTCATTCTTTATTAAGGAAGTATTGTTTACTTTGAGTATTGAGGAATCTAGTCCTCTTGATAACAAGACTAGCAAATGTTTGAATTCTGTTTTTTTAAGCTTCTGAGGTAACTCTTGAAGTTTTTCTTGTTCCAGATGCTATTGATCATATGTTTAGTAAGGAATCTAAACTTAGTGCTTCTTTTTACCTTTCTTTTAGGTTTAAAAAGCTACATCCTTTACCTATGGCTAATTTAGTGTTTTTAGGTAAAAGTCCCTAAAGGTGGGGCTATTTCTTCTCTTGCCAAACGTACTTCTATCCTATGGAAGATATTTCTTCTTTTAAGGATCCTTTAGATAGGAAGTTTGTTTCCTATCTTAAGAGAAGCATATTTACATATTGGCCATATTTTTTAACCTGGCATTTCTATGGCTAATGTTGCTGCTGTTTCAACTTTTTTGATTTTACAGTTTAGTTATCAGATCTTGATTTGTCTAAGCATTGTTCTTTTACTTCAACATGCTAATCATTTCATTTATGATGCTATATTTTATGACATTTTAACTGATATTAAATCTTTGTTTTTAGCCGTTTTTACTAGAAATGTTTTATGTCTTAAATCTCTGATTTGGTGTTTAAATTTAGATTACTATCTTATTATTTTAGGATAGTAATTTGTTTAAGATGTTCTATTAGATTTTATTATTTCCTCTATTACTGGGGGAAAGGGAGTCTTTATTGCCCCAAGTTAATAAATCTAAGGGTAATTTTTAAGCTCCCAATAATTTTTTCATTCCCCTAAGGCCTCTGGCTCTGATTTTAGATTTTTTCCAAGCCTTATAATTAAACAAATTTCAGCCCCTAAGACTGCATGATGGTGCGGCCTTTTAGCCAGTTCTACTAGTGTGGGGGCAGATTGAATTTATTTCAACACATTTGGACAGTTTCTGTTCAAATCAGTGGATTCAGAATATTGTTTTCTCAGGGGTATCGAATAGGTTTCAGAATAAAAACCTCCCATGGGAAGATTCTTTTCCATGTTATAACAAACCCTGTGAAAACTGAACTGTGTTTCAGATTTAGAGTTTTCAGGGGTGATGGTTCCAGTTCCTCTGCAGGAACGGAGTTTGGGTTTCTATTCAAATCTATTCATTGTCCTGAGAAAAAATTTGTTCAGACCAATTCTGGATCTGAATTTTTTAAATCGTTTTATAAGAGTCCCAACTTTCAAGATGGGGACTATAGGTACTATTCTGCCTTTCTGTTTAGCAAGGTTACTTCAAGTCCACAGTAGACTCTCATGACTGCAGCATCGGGTGCAATCCTTTTTGCTCGTTTTCGTTTGGGGCCTCTATAGATTTTCATGCTACACCATAGGTGCAGGGATTCTTTTCAGTTATCACAACTGATATACTTAAATCCCAACACTTTTTTCTCTCTGATTTGGTGTTTGGACTATCACCTTATTTTTCAGGGGGGCCTTATTTGTTCGTCCTACCTGGACTGTATTCTCAACAGATGCAAGTTTTTCAGGTGGGTGAGCTTTCTGAGAGTCTCTGACAGCACTAGGGGTTTGGAAACCTCAGGAGGCGAGGTTACTAATCAATATTTTAGAACTCCATGCTATTTCCAGGGCTCTTCAGGTGTGGCTTCTATTGAAAAGACAACTTTTACATTTGTTTTTTAAACAGACAATATCACAACAGTGGCATTTGTCAATCATCAAGGAGGCACTCACAGTCCTTCAGTTATGGAGGAAGTATCTCAGATCCTTTCTTGTCTAATTTCTGCGATTCATAGCTCAGGTGTAGACAATTGGGAAGGGGATTATCACAGCCGTCAGACTTTATATCTGGGGGAGTGCTCTCTATCCAGATGTGTTTTTTTCATCTTGTACAGATGTGGGGTCTTCCAGAAATAGATCTGATGGTCTCTCGTCTAAACAAGAAGTTTTCCAGATTCCTTTCCAGGTCCAAAGATCCTCATGCGGAGATAGTGGATGCTCTAGCAGTTCTTTGGTTTTTACCAACCTGCTTACATTTTTCCGCCTCTGGTTCTTTTTCCAAGGGTGATCTTCAAGATCATAATGGAACAATTTTTATGTGTTTCTGATAGCTCCAGCTTGGTCTCTCAGGTTTTGGTATGCGGACCTTGTCAGGATGTTCAGTTGCCAGCCTTGGCCATTTCCTTTAAGGCCAGACCTTGTGTTTCAGGGGCCGTTTTTTCCATAGGATCTCAAATTTCTAAATTTGCTGATTTGGAAATTGAACGCTTAAGTGTTTAGTCATAGATGTTTCTCTGAATTAGTTATTAGCACTATGATACAGGCTCATAAGTCTGTTTCTAGGAGATTAGATTTTTGGGTTTGAAAAACCTATATTTCATGATGTTCAACTCATGATTATTCTTGGCATTCTTTAAAAATTCCTAGGATTTTACAGTTTCTTCAGTATGGTTTGGATTAACATTTGAAAGAACAAATTTCTGCTCTTTCTGTCTTATTTCCACTTCTTGGGCTCTCAAGAATGAAGCTTCAGTTGATCAAATTTGCAAAGCAGCAACTTGGTCTTCTTTGCATACTTTTTAATTTTGCCATTTTTTATGTGTTTGCGTCTTCGGAAGCAGCCTTTGGTAGGAAGGTTTTTCAGGCAGTTGTCTCAGCTTGATTCTAATGCCTTTGATTTGAGTTTTTTTTTTAATATTTAAGAAAACGTAATTATTGTTTGGGATTTAATTTCTCAGCGGATAGCTGTTTTTATTTTTATCCCTCCCTCTCTAGTGACTTGTGGTCTTCCACATCTTGGGTATTATATCCCATGTTGCACTAGCTCATGGACTCTCGCCACTTACATGAAAGAAAACATAATTTAAGAACTTACCTGATAAATTAATTTATTTCATAGTGTCAAGAGTCCAAGAAACCCAATCTTTTTTGTGGTTATGAATTTTTTGTATAAAGCACATTATTTTTTCCAATTCCTCTTTTTGTATGCTTTTTACTTTTTTTTATACCTCATTTCTTGGCTAAACGTTAAACTAACGTATGAGTGAGGTGGGATGTGTATTAATCAGCCTTTTGAGGTTTTGGAAACTTTTCCCCCTCCTGGTTGGAATGTATATCACATATATCACTAGCTCATGGACTCTTGCCACTATGAACAATATGAATTTATCAGGTAAGTTCTTACATAAATTATGTTTTCTCTTGTAAGGTGTATACAGTCCACGGGTTCATCCATTACTTGTGGGATATTCTCCTTCCCAACAGGAAGTTGCAAGAGGACACCCACAGCAGAGCTGTCTATATAGCTCCTCCCCTAACCCCCACCTCCAGTCATTCTCTTGCAACTCTCGACAAGATAGGAAGTATCAAGAGATATGTGGTGACTTAGTGTAGTGTTACCTTCAATCAAGAGTTTGTTATTTTTAAACGGTACCGGCGTTGTACTGTTTAACTCTCAGGCAGAAATTAGAAGAAGAATTCTGCCTGAAGGTTGATGATCTAAGCGGTTTGTAACTAAGGTCCATTGCTGTTCTCACACATAACTGAAGAGTATGGGAAAACTTCAGTTGGGGGAACGGTCTGCAGATTACCTGCTTTGAGGTATGTTCAGTATTTTTATTTCTAGAGAGATGAATAAGTTCTAGAAAATGCTGACAGAGCCTTGTGTATTTGAGGTAAGCTTGATGCAGTGATTTAACAACGACTGGGATCATGCTTACAAAACAGGGTAATACTCATGTTAATATTACTTAGTGACAAAACGTTTGCATGTTTTTTATAAATAGGACGTTTTTTCTCTGAGGGAGATAAGTCTTTATTTGGGGCAAAATTTTCCACATGGCTAGTCAGATACTCCTAGGAGTATTTTCTTAAGGCCCCTCTGACATCCAGTACATGGTGGGAGGGGCCTATTTTCGCGCTCTAGATGCGCAGTTTCCTTCAGACTGAGACATCCAGCTTCCCTAGAGGAGTACTTTGGCATCTGAGGACCATTATAAAGGGTTTATTTCTTCCCTTAATCGTATCTGAGGGCAGGTAGGAGCCTCAGCAGAGCTGTGGCAAGGTGCTCAACGGTCTTTTACCAGTGGTTGACGTTTTTTAAATCCGGTTTGGGGGCTAAGGGGTTAACCATCCTTTTGCAAGTGGGTGCAATGTTGCTTTAGTCCCTTACACACACTGTAAAAATTTCGAAGACTTTACTATATTTTTTCACTGTTTTGCAGTTTAAGTGCTAGTTTTTTTTTCTTAAAGGCACAGTAACGTTTTTGTTTAATTGCTGTTTCACCTTTATTAAAGTGTTTTTCCAAGCTTGCTTGTCTCATTACTACAGAAAATAGGATATATAGGAGCGCCACTGGCTAAGATATACCACAGGAGTCAAAATATTAAAATCAAATATTTGTACAAGTATTTAATAAAATCTGCGTAGATAAAAAATAACAAAAATTGACAAAAATTAACAAAAATTAACAAATAATGAGATCAGAATATTAGACCGAACTGATGAACTCACTGGAGTACAAATCCTAGGGATAATGACCCTTTATTTTCCTACTGCATGGATATAATCCAAAAATGAATTGGTACAGCTCATATGTTTAAAAATGAGATCGTGAAACGTATGTGTCAATATAACCATAAAAATAAAAATAAGAATATGAATTCAAATATAAAAAATGAAAGGAAATATAATTGTGAAGAAAAAAATCCAGTAAAGGATTAGTTTCTTAGTGAAAGACCCATGTTATGAGTCTAAAAATAAATTTCCTGGGGGCGGAGCCAACCGGGCATCTGAGCGGTCGCACATAGATAGAGCTCTGCTCATATAACTCAATTGCCTACATACTAGATCGCTCAGAAACGCCTAAAATTTCGTAAAATAATAGCCTAACTCTTTAGGACACATATTGAGAGATTTGAGGAGGAAGAAAAGAGCAGAGGGGACTCGGAGTTATCCTAAAACTCTTGCAGCTCTCACATGATACACTAGAGGAGCGGCCATCTTAACAAATAAGTTTTGGAAAATGGAGCCATCCGCATTTGTTTCAGCCTTGCAGGACCTACTAACTGCACATCATGCGAGACTCTGGGAATCAGTGGAAGGACTTTGCTCACCTGTCCGGGACCCATCGGGCACAGATTCCCTCCTAGCTGGGATGTCTGCTGAGTTTGATCGGCTGAGCCCTGTGTGTAACCACGAGACAGTATCGGAAGAACCAAAGCAGCCATCACTATCCATAAAGGAAGCCACATGGAGCACTCACGAATCAGACAATGGGGCTCACTTTACTCTGCACTCTGACCTGGCCCTGCTACAGGGTCATTATGTTGAGGTGGGACCCACAAAATTGCCGCTACGCACCTCTAACCTCTTACTGCTTATCTGCCCCACTGAGAATTTGCTCAACGATCCCTTTGTTGAAATGAGGTTACTGGTGGATTATTCAGCTCTAAGAGTGAGATTGGGAGTGGGCTGAGCGGACTGCCAGCGGTGTCTCCAGAGCAGATTTGTCACGCAAAATCTTCAGCATAGCTTTGGCACATCGCTTTGATCCCAGAGTTCTCTGACTTCTCTGACTTCTTTTGGAACTGCTTTATGTGTTATAACCTTTGAAAGATGGCAGTACAGCAAGCTGAAGTCCTTCCCCAATTATTTACTCTTTACACTTTTCTATTTTATCGCCCCAAACATCTGCCTCATTTACGGTGCATAGACAGGCTAATGACTATGTTTCTGGTTAAAATACATTACTGTAGCTGCACTATGTTTGTTTGTGCCAACCTTAATTGTCCTAAAAGTTCCACATATGTTGTATGTAGAAAGTTACCCTAATAGTTTTACAATTGTCATGTACAGCAAGTTGTCATGTTAGTTGACACTGTTTATACGCCAAATAACCTCTAAATCTGAGCCATACTGCAGATCTATACACCAAGCATACCTATCGCTAATCAGCAAGCACTATCTCATAATCTCATTGCTACTTCTGGAGGTCCACAGAATAGCTAGTACTAGCTCATACTAAGTAGGTGCTACATTTGGTTTAGTTTTGGGGCAGACTCTGTTTAAAAGCTGGCTATAGCTGAGTGAGTTATTAGAAGGATGCATGCTTTTTTTTGTTTTGTTTTTTATGTATTTAATTATTTTTTATACTAACTAGCAGCTACTCTATTTTACACTCCTGACCGTTGCATTTTCGATGTAAATGTATATTTTGTGATGGAATGTGTAATTACCACTTTAAGCCACCGGAGGGGAGTAGAGGTTTAATTATGCTTTTTGTGCACGTTTTAATGGGACTGCTGCCTTTGTTACTATTACCGTTCTCTCCTACCCTACTTGCAGGGTCCAGCACTTGACATCTCATAGTGTCACTAGTGTCTTATACCTAGCAGCTAATCTTGTATGTAGTTAAAGAGCTCACTCTAGCATAATAGATGCATAGTTCCTTTTTAAGGGGGAAAAAAAAAAAAAAGGACAAAAATAAAATAAAAAAAACTAAGCCACCCTGCAAACTTCTTGTGAAGCTCACACATGAACTAGAGTCATAACTGTGCAATGACTGCTCTATATGGCCATCTTGATTCTGCTATAACTAGGCTAATAGGGAGATAATGCATATTTTTACAGTTAACATTGTGGCAGTAATATCTGAGTTTGCAGCAAATTTCGCCATATGTTTTGTTTAGAATAGTTTGGCACTCACCCCTTATGGTTATATGGGTGACTTTAGCTTTATCCCATAAGGCTCCACTTGTTGTATAAGTTAATATATTTTTCCCAAAGCTAATTCACAGATTGGGTTAGACTTTGTTCTCTATGTATGCTAATTGTTGTTAACTCACCTCACAGTGCTCCCACGGCTAATTTGACTCCATATGTTACTACTGTCCTAAAGTTCTGGAATAACCCAGCGTAGCTCTACCCAAATACAAGTAAATGTGTGTGTGTCTGCGTTTGTGAACATGCATATGTCTGTATACGTATAGTCCCATATAACTTCTGGAGATATATAATTAGGAGTGGCTGTCTGGTGTTGGGAGCAGGCTCCCAACTTAGTTAAACTAATGCTAACATGTCTGCTCACGTTTACTAGGGTTAAAGAATGATTTCACATTGGAACCTACCTCATTACTCAAAACAGCTTACATACTGGTCTCTGAGTATAGGGCCCATACCCAGGTGACACGGTTTAAATTGGTTATAGGAGTAGATTACCAACCCACATGTGGTCTGGTTTCGATAGGCACATTTTCTACTTTGAGTCTATGAAGGTAGTATCAAAAATTAATACTGTAGACCCTCTATAATAGTCAGCCTACCCCATAGCTCTAGTTGATAGCCTCACTATTAATACTTCTTTTCTCCTAAGTTTGGAGACTTGGCACACCCTTGAACCTTAGATAAAACTCGCTCTCTACAGCACACTAACTGTTAACTGCGCACAAGTATTGCCTGCCTAATCTTTATAAAGTATGTATGAACCTATTTAGGTACCTCCACTCAGTTGATATTACAGGGTTTCACTACGTACCTTATTTTTTGTTCACCCTATGGAAAATGGTTTAATTTATGTCTGTCATCTGTTTGGCATATATATATAGCTATCAATTATTGCTCTACTGTGTTATCATGCTTATCAAGAATGACAGGAAGGTCAAAGGAGGTTAACTTCTCATAGATACTTCTCCCTGGCGAACTATCTACGTCCTAGTTAACTGAGAGTCCCATAGCATCTAAATTACCACCTCCCCCCCCCCCCCCCACACTACCAGAATGTACCCCCCCCCTTCTCTGGGAGGGATAACTACGCGGTTTCTCTTGCCTATACCGCATCATAGATTGTATTCCATACTTAGTTACCATACTATGTTATTTTAATTTATACTTGGCGCCTTTATTTTTTATACCATTTGAATTTAATTATTGCATAATGTCTACATACTCTAGCATAATATTACAGCAGTTAACTGGCGCTTAAAGTATTCATATCCCATGGCACACTACATGTCAACCTATTCTAGATTCCCTTTAATTTCTATCTTGGGTTTTGTGTGTTGTTCATATAATTGTAAAAAAAAAAGGTTCCAATTCTTCCATAGTATTGCCTATGTTGTAAAACGTATTTATTAAGATGGAAGCAGTATATTTGAAATGTACCATTTATGTTTGCTCTGTATTATATTACCTTGCATATGTTGTATTGTTTTCAGCACAACCTTAATAAAAATCTTTTAAAAAAAAAAAAAAAAAAAAAAAAAAAAATTTCCTTTATCAAATTTGAATAGATAGTGATAAAAAAAAAATAAAAAATTATATATATATAAGAACAAATCAAATCCTTGTGATATATAATACTCCTGTGTATAATGTGCAATAATATAATACAATAAAAAATGAGTGAGTTAATGCAATACAATCAAAAATGAGTGGGTTTAACCATTTGTAAACCTAAAGCTCAACTAAGCTGGTACCAGCTATAATTCAATTAGCTTTGGGACACACCGGTCCGTTCTGATAATAAAACTTTCCAATAATTGATATATATCTGGTTATAAAATCATATTGTGTGACAATTTATGAAACAATCAAATAATAAACAATTAAAACATTTATGTCATCATTATAAACAATTGAATGGAAGAAGAATAATAATATAAAAAACGGATGAAAAAATGTCCAAAATCTATCAAATCCTGGTGAAATGTAAGTAGTAATTTCTTCCTTAAAAGTCTAATTTGAGTAAAGTCCTTGAGTGTATTGAAGTCCAAAGTCCTAATCCTTAGATAGAGGTATACATATAAAAACCTAAAAAGAAAAGAGAAAAGTGCACTAAACAAATGTGCTTCTAGGGTATGGACTATTGAAAATAGTCTTACCATTCAAAGCCCGGTCCTGGATATGATTAGCCTCTCAATCTTGGTTTTCTTCTGTTATGTGTGATCAGTCCACGGGTCATCATTACTTCTGGGATATAACTCCTCCCCAACAGGAAATGCAAGAGGATTCACCCAGCAGAGCTGCATATAGCTCCTCCCCTCTACGTCACTCCCAGTCATTCTCTTGCACCCAACGACTAGATAGGATGTGTGAGAGGACTATGGTGATTATACTTAGTTTTTATAACTTCAATCAAAAGTTTGTTATTTTACAATAGCACCGGAGCGTGTTATTGCCTCTCTGGCAGAGTTTGAAGAAGAATCTACCAGAGTTTTTACTATGATTTTAACCGGAGTAGTTAAGATCATATTGCTGTTTCTCGGCCATCTGAGGGAGGTAAAAGCTTCAGATCAGGGGACAGCGGGCAGATGAATCTGCATTGAGGTATGTAGCAGTTTTTATTTTCTGAATGGAATTGATGAGAAAATCCTGCCATACCGTTATAATGACATGTATGTATACTCTACACTTCAGTATTCTGGGGATGGTATTTCACCGGAATTACTCTGTTAAAAGTACATTAAACCTTTTAATAGGTATTTATTATGTTAAACGTTTTTGCTGGAATGTAGAATCGTTTGCATTTTCTGAGGTACTGAGTGAATAAATGTTTGGGCATTATTTTTCCACTTGGCAGTTGCTTGTTTTAATTGTGACAGTTTCGTTTCTCTCTCACTGCTGTGTGTGAGGGGGAGGGGCCGTTTTTGGCGCTCTTTGCTACGCATCAAAAATTTCCAGTCAGTTACTCTTGTTTTTCCTGCATGATCCGGTTCATCTCTAACAGAACTCAGGGGTCTTCAAACTTCTTTGGAGGGAGGTAGATTCTCTCAGCAGAGCTGTGAGACTTATATATTGACTGTGATTAAAAACATTGCTCTGTAATTTTTATGTTTCAAATTTAATTATTGTTACTTTACTAATGGGAACAAACCTTTGCTAAAAGTTGTGTTGTTTTTAAGGATTGATGCTATAACTGTTTTTCAGTTCATTATTTCAACTGTCATTTAATCGTTTAGTGCTTCTTTGAGGCACAGTACGTTTTTGTTAAATAAGATTGTAACCAAGTTGCAAGTTTATTGCTAGTGTGTTAAACATGTCTGATTCAGAGGAAGATACCTGTGTCATTTGTTCCAATGCCAAGGTGGAGCCCAATAGAAATTTATGTACTAACTGTATTGATGCTACTTTAAATAAAAGCCAATCTGTACAAATTGAACAAATTTCACCAAACAGCGAGGGGAGAGTTATGCCGACTAACTCGCCTCACGTGTCAGTACCTGCATCTCCCGTCCGGGAGGTGCGTGATATTGTGGCGCCTAGTACATCTGGGCGGCCATTACAGATAACATTACAAGATATGGCTACTGTTATGACTGAAGTTTTGGCTAAATTACCAGAACTAAGAGGCAAGCGTGATCACTCTGGGGTGAGAACAGAGTGCGCTGATAATACTAGGGCCATGTCTGATACTGCGTCACAGCTTGCAGAGCATGAGGACGGAGAGCTTCATTCTGTGGGTGACGGTTCTGATCCAAACAGATTGGATTCAGATATTTCAAATTTTAAATTTAAATTGGAGAACCTCCGTGTATTACTAGGGGAGGTTTTTAGCGGCTCTTAATGATTGTAACACTGTTGCAATACCAGAGAAATTGTGTAGGTTGGATAAATACTTTGCGGTACCGGCGAGTACTGACGTTTTTCCTATACCTAAGAGACTAACTGAAATTGTTACTAAGGAGTGGGATAGACCCGGTGTGCCGTTCTCACCCCCTCCAATATTTAGAAAGATGTTTCCAATAGACGCCACCACACGGGACTTATGGCAAACGGTCCCTAAGGTGGAGGGAGCAGTTTCTACCTTAGCTAAGCGTACCACTATCCCGGTGGAGGATAGCTGTGCTTTTTCAGATCCAATGGATAAAAAATTAGAGGGTTACCTTAAGAAAATGTTTGTTCAACAAGGTTTTATATTGCAACCCCTTGCATGCATCGCGCCGATTACGGCTGCGGCAGCATTTTGGATTGAGTCTCTGGAAGAGAACCTTAGTTCAGCTACGCTGGACGACATTACGGACAGGCTTAGAGTCCTTAAACTAGCTAATTCATTCATTTCGGAGGCCGTAGTACATTTAACCAAACTTACGGCTAAGAACTCAGGATTCGCCATTCAGGCACGTAGGGCGCTGTGGCTAAAATCCTGGTCAGCTGATGTAACTTCTAAGTCCAAATTACTTAATATACCTTTCAAGGGGCAAACTTTATTTGGGCCCGGTTTGAAAGAAATTATCGCTGACATTACAGGAGGTAAGGGCCACGCCCTGCCTCAAGACAAAGCCAAAGCTAGGGCTAGACAGTCTAATTTTCGTCCCTTTCGGAATTTCAAAGCAGGAGCAGCACCAACTTCCACTGCACCAAAACAGGAAGGAGCTGTTGCTCGTTACAGACAAGGCTGGAAACCTAACCAGTCCTGGAACAAGGGCAAGCAGGCCAGGAAACCTGCTGCTGCCCCAAAGACAGCATGAACCGAGGGCCCCCGATCCGGGACCGGATCTAGTGGGGGGCAGACTCTCTCTCTTCGCCCAGGCTTGGGCAAGAGATGTTCAGGATCCCTGGGCGCTAGAGATCATATCTCAGGGATACCTTCTAGACTTCAAATTCTCTCCCCCAAGAGGGAGATTTCATCTGTCAAGGTTGTCAACAAACCAGATAAAGAAAGAAGCGTTTCTACGCTGTGTACAAGATCTGTTATTAATGGGAGTGATCCATCCGGTTCCGCGGTCGGAACAAGGACAAGGGTTTTACTCAAACCTGTTTGTGGTTCCCAAAAAAGAGGGAACTTTCAGGCCAATCTTGGATTTAAAGATCCTAAACAAATTCCTAAGAGTTCCATCGTTCAAAATGGAAACTATTCGGACAATCTTACCCATGATCCAAAAGGGTCAGTACATGACCACAGTGGATTTAAAGGATGCTTACCTTCACATACCGATTCACAAAGATCATTACCGGTATCTAAGGTTTGCCTTCTTAGACAGGCATTACCAGTTTGTAGCTCTTCCATTCGGATTGGCTACGGCTCCAAGAATCTTCACAAAGGTTCTGGGTGCCCTTCTGGCGGTACTAAGACCGCGAGGAATTTCGGTAGCTCCGTACCTAGACGACATTCTGATACAAGCTTCAAGCTTTCAAACTGCCAAGTCTCATACAGAGTTAGTTCTGGCATTTCTAAGGTCGCATGGATGGAAAGTGAACGAAAAGAAGAGTTCTCTCTTTCCTTTCACAAGAGTTCCATTCTTGGGGACTCTTATAGATTCTGTAGAAATGAAGATTTATCTGACAGAAGACAGATTAACAAAGCTTCTAAATGCATGCCGTGTCCTTCATTCCATTCAACTCCCGTCAGTAGCTCAATGCATGGAGGTGATCGGCTTAATGGTAGCAGCAATGGACATAGTACCCTTTGCACGTCTACATCTCAGACCGCTGCAATTGTGCATGCTGAGTCAGTGGAATGGGGATTACTCAGACTTGTCCCCCACTCTGAATCTGGATCAAGAGACCAGAAACTCTCTTCTATGGTGGCTTTCTCGGCCACATCTGTCCAGGGGGATGCCATTCAGCAGGCCGGAACAACAGACGCCAGCCTACTAGGTTGGGGCGCTGTCTGGAATTCTCTGAAGGCTCAGGGACAATGGAATCAGGAGGAAAGTCTCCTGCCAATAAACATTCTGGAATTGAGAGCAGTTCTCCATGCCCTTCTGGCTTGGCCCCAGTTAAAAACTCGGGGGTTCATCAGGTTTCAGTCGGACAACATCACGACTGTAGCTTACATCAACCATCAAGGAGGGACAAGAAGCTCCCTAGCAATGATGGAAGTATCAAAGATAATTCGCTGGGCAGAGTCTCACTCTTGCCACCTGTCAGCAATCCACATCCCGGGAGTGGAGAACTGGGAGGCGGATTTCTTGAGTCGCCAGACTTTTCATCCGGGGGAGTGGGAACTTCATCCGGAGGTCTTTGCCCAAATACTTCGACGTTGGGGCAAACCAGAGATAGATCTCATGGCGTCTCGCCAGAATGCCAAACTTCCTCGCTACGGGTCCAGATCCAGGGATCCGGGAGCGGTTCTGATAGATGCTTTGACAGCACCTTGGAACTTCGGGATGGCTTATGTGTTTCCACCCTTCCCGCTGCTTCCTCGATTGATTGCCAAAATCAAACAGGAGAGAGCATCAGTGATTCTAATAGCGCCGGCATGGCCACGCAGGACTTGGTATGCAGATCTAGTGGACATGTCATCCTGTCCGCCTTGGTCTCTACCTCTAAGACAGGACCTTCTGATACAGGGTCCATTCAAACATCAAAATCTAACTTCTCTGAAGCTGACTGCTTGGAAATTGAACGCTTGATTTTATCAAAACGTGGTTTTTCTGAGTCGGTTATTGATACCCTGATACAGGCTAGGAAGCCTGTTACCAGAAGGATTTACCATAAGATATGGCGTAAATACCTATACTGGTGCGAATCCAAAGGTTACTCCTGGAGTAAGGTTAGGATTCCTAGGATATTGTCCTTTCTACAAGAAGGTTTAGAAAAGGGTTTATCGGCTAGCTCATTAAAGGGACAGATCTCAGCTCTGTCCATCTTGTTACACAGGCGTCTGTCAGAAAATCCAGACGTCCAGGCCTTTTGTCAGGCTTTAGCTAGGATCAAGCCTATGTTTAAAACTGTTGCTCCGCCATGGAGTTTAAACTTAGTTCTTAACGTTTTACAGGGTGTTCCGTTTGAACCCCTTCATTCCATTGATATAAAGTTGTTATCTTGGAAAGTTCTGTTTTTAATGGCTATTTCCTCGGCTCGAAGAGTCTCTGAGTTATCAGCCTTACATTGTGATTCTCCTTATCTGATTTTTCACTCAGACAAGGTAGTTCTGCGTACTAAACCTGGGTTCTTACCTAAGGTAGTCACTAACAGGAATATCAATCAAGAGATTGTTGTTCCATCCTTGTGTCCAAATCCTTCTTCAAAGAAGGAACGTCTTCTACACAATCTGGATGTAGTTCGTGCCCTCAAGTTCTACTTGCAGGCAACTAAGGATTTTCGACAAACGTCTTCCCTGTTTGTCGTGTACTCTGGTCAGAGGAGAGGTCATAAGGCTTCGGCTACCTCTCTCTCCTTCTGGCTTCGTAGCATAATTCGTTTAGCCTATGAGACTGCTGGACAGCAGCCTCCTGAAAGAATTACAGCTCATTCTACTAGAGCTGTGGCTTCCACTTGGGCCTTTAAGAATGAGGCCTCTGTTGAACAGATTTGCAAGGCTGCAACTTGGTCGTCGCTTCATACTTTTTCCAAATTTTACAAATTTGACACTTTTGCTTCTTCGGAGGCTATTTTTGGGAGAAAGGTTCTTCAGGCAGTGGTTCCTTCTGTATAATGAGCCTGCCTATCCCTCCCGTCATCCGTGTACTTTTGCTTTGGTATTGGTATCCCAGAAGTAATGATGACCCGTGGACTGATCACACATAACAGAAGAAAACATAATTTATGCTTACCTGATAAATTCCTTTCTTCTGTTGTGTGATCAGTCCACGGCCCGCCCTGTTTTTTAAGGCAGGTAAATATCTTTTAAATTATACTCCAGTCACCACTTCACCCTTGGTTTCTCCTTTCTCGTTGATTCTTGGTCGAATGACTGGGAGTGACGTAGAGGGGAGGAGCTATATGCAGCTCTGCTGGGTGAATCCTCTTGCATTTCCTGTTGGGGAGGAGTTATATCCCAGAAGTAATGATGACCCGTGGACTGATCACACAACAGAAGAAAGGAATTTATCAGGTAAGCATAAATTATGTTTTCGGATAGTCGTCTACGCGTTTCGGCCCTCTGAATGGGGCCTTTTTCAAGACATGTGTCTTTACTACTTACATTTCACCAGGATTTGATAGATTTTGGACATTTTTTCATCCGTTTTTTATATTATTATTCTTCTTCCATTCAATTGTTTATAATGATGACATAAATGTTTTAATTGTTTATTATTTGATTATTTCATAAATTGTCACACGATATGATTTTATAACCAGATATATATCAATTATTGGAAAGTTTTATTATCAGAACGGACCGGTGTGTCCCAAAGCTAATTGAATTATAGCTGGTACCAGCTTAGTTGAGCTTTAGGTTTACAAATGGTTAAACCCACTCATTTTTGATTGTATTGCATTAACTCACTCATTTTTTATTGTATTATATTATTGCACATTATACACAGGAGTATTATATATCACAAGGATTTGATTTGTTCTTATATATATATAATTTTTTTTTTTTTTTTATCACTATTCAAATTTGATAAAGGAAATTTATTTTTAGACTCATAACATGGGTCTTTCACTAAGAAACTAATCCTTTACTGGATTTTTTTCTTCACAATTATATTTCCTTTCATTTTTTATATTTGAATTCATATTCTTATTTTTATTTTTATGGTTATATTGAGACATACGTTTCACGATCTCATTTTTAAACATATGAGCTGTACCAATTCATTTTTGGATTATATCCATGCAGTAGGAATCAAAGGGTCATTATCCCTAGGATTTGTACTCCAGTGAGTTCATCAGTTCGGTCTAATATTCTGATCTCATTATTTGTTAATTTTTGTTAATTTTTGTCAATTTTTGTTATTTTTTATCTACGCAGATTTTATTAAATACTTGTACAAATATTTGATTTTAATATTTTGACTCCTGTGGTATATCTTAGCCAGTGGCGCTCCTATATATCCTATTTTCTGTGTTCTGTTTCTTAGACCTATTAGGGGGTCTTTATTATAGTGAGCAGATATCAGTCCTAGGCGCTGGTTACTTATTTTTATATATAATTGTTGTCTCATTACTAGTCTGTTAAACATGTCTGACATAGAGGAAACTCCTTGTTCAATATGTTTGGAAGCCATTGTGGAACCCCCTCTTAGAATGTGTACCAAATGTACTGAAATTTCTATAAACT
This sequence comes from Bombina bombina, assembly GCF_027579735.1. NCBI lineage: Eukaryota > Metazoa > Chordata > Amphibia > Anura > Bombinatoridae > Bombina > Bombina bombina. The sequence continues at coordinate 91,586,041 of NC_069509.1, read as the reverse complement.
ATAAAGACCATATTATTGCACTTAAAGATTTATCTCCAGAGGATTCTCTGACTGAAAAAAGGGAGATTATGCCATCTAGCTTTCCCCATGTGTCAGAACCTATAACTCCCGCTCAAGTGACGCCAAGTACATCTAGCGCGTCTAATTATTTTACCTTACAGGACATGGCGGCAGTTATGAATGCTACCCTCTCAGAGGTATTGTCCAAACTGCCAGGGTTACAGGGAAAGCGAGACAGCTCTGGGGCTAGAACTAATACAGAGCTTTCTGACGCTTTAATACCTGTGTCCGATATACCCTCACAATATTCAGAAGCTGAGGCAGGAGAGCTTCTATCTGTGGGTGACATTTCAGATTCAGGGAAGGCGTTGCTTCAGTCTGATTCTGAAATGACAGCGTTTAAATTTAAGCTTGAACACCTCCGCTTATTGCTTAGGGAGGTTTTAGCGACTCTGGATGAATGTGAACCCATTGTAGTTCCAGAGAAATTGTGTAAGATGGACAAATACTTTGCAGTGCCTGTTTACACTGATGTTTTTCCAGTCCCTAAGAGGTTTTCGGAAATTATTACTAAGGATTGGGATAGACCAGGTGTGCCGTTCTCTCCCCCTCCTGCGTTTAAAAAGATGTTTCCCATAGATGCCGCTATACGGGACTCGTGGCAGACGGTCCCTAAGGTGGAGAGAGCAGTCTCTACCCTAGCTAAGCGTACAACTATCCCCGTCGAGGACAGTTGTGCTTTCCTAGATCCTATGGATAAAAAATTGGAGGGTCTCCTTAAGAAAATTTTTATACATCAAGGTTTTATTCTCCAGCCTCTTGCATATATTGCCCCAGTTACTGCTGCAGCGGCTTTTTGGTTTGAGTCTCTTGAAGAGGCTCTACAGCTGGAGACTCCGTTAGATGATATTTTAGACAGGATTAAAGCTCTTGAATTAGCTAATTCCTTTATTTCTGACGCCGTTTTTCATTTAACCAAACTAACAGCTAAGAATTCAGGTTTTGCTATTCTGGCGCGTAGGGCGCTATGGCTTAAATCCTGGTCAGCAGACGTTACTTCAAAGTCCAAGCTTCTAAACATCCCCTTCAAGGGACAGACCCTATTCGGGTCCGGTCTGAAGGAGATCATTTCTGATATTACTGGAGGAAAAGGTCACACCCTTCCTCAGGATAGATCCAATAAGTTAAGGACCAAACAGAATAATTTTCGTTCCTTTCGAAACTTCAAGAGTGGTGCAGCTTCAGCTTCCTCTAATGCAAAACAAGAGGGAAATTTCGCCCAGTCCAAACCAGTCTGGAGACCTAACCAGGCTTGGAACAAGGGGAAGCAGGCCAAAAAACCTGCTGCTGCCTCTAAGACAGCATGAAGGAGTAGCCCCCGATCCGGGACCGGATCTAGTAGGGGGCAGACTTTCTCTCTTCGCTCAGGCTTGGGCAAGAGACGTCCAGGATCCCTTGGCACTAGAGATTGTTTCCCAGGGATATCTTCTGGAATTCAAAGGTTCGTCTCCAAAGGGGAGATTTCACCTCTCACAACTATCTGCAAACCAGATAAAGAGAGAGGCATTCTTACGTTGCGTTCAAGACCTACTGGTTATGGGAGTGATCCACCCAGTTCCAAGGGAGGAACAGGGGCAGGGTTTCTATTCAAACCTGTTTATAGTTCCCAAAAAAGAGGGAACGTTCAGACCAATCTTGGATCTCAAGATCCTAAACAAATTTCTCAGGGTCCCATCGTTCAAGATGGAGACAATCCGAACCATCCTCCCTATGATCCAGGAGGGTCAATATATGACTACCGTGGACTTAAAGGATGCTTATCTCCACATTCCGATTCACAGAGATCATCATCAGTTCCTCAGGTTCGCCTTCCTAGACAGGCATTACCAGTTTGTGGCTCTTCCCTTCGGGTTAGCCACGGCGCCAAGAGTCTTTACGAAGGTTCTAGGGTCCCTTCTGGCGGTCCTAAGGCCGTGGGGCATAGCGGTGGCTCCTTACCTAGATGACATTCTGATTCAGGCGTCAACTTTTCAAATCGCCAAGTCCCATACGGACATTGTTCTGGCCTTTCTGAGGTCTCACGGGTGGAAAGTGAACAGAGAAAAGAGTTCTCTTTCTCCCCTCACAAGAGTTTCCTTCCTAGGAACTCTGATAGATTCAGTAGAAATGAAGATTTTTCTGACAGAGGTCAGGATATCAAAGCTTCTAACTTCCTGCTGTGTT